>NW_027617736.1:0-99866 GCF_964187855.1 Myxine glutinosa
TAACACAAGTGTGAAAAGTGGTTTTTCAACACTAACACAAGTGCAAAAAGTGGTTTTTCCAAACTAATACAAGTGCAAAAGTGGTTTCCTGCACCAACACAAGTGTGAAAAGTGGTTTTTCAACACTAACACAAGTGCGAAAAGTGGTTTTTCAACACTAACACAAGTGCGAAAAGTGGTTTTTCCACACTAATACAAGTGCAAAAGTGGTTTCCTGCACCAACACAAGTGCGAAAAGTGGTTTTTCAACACTAACACAAGTGCGAAAAGTGGTTTTTCAACACTATCACAAATGCAAAAAGGGTTTTTTCCACACTAATACAAGTGCAAAAGTGGTTTCCTGCACCAACACAAGTGCGAAAAGTGGTTTTTCAACACTAACATAAGTGCGAAAAGTGGCTTTTCAACACTAACACAAGTGCGAAAAGTGGTTTTTCCACACTAATACAAGTGCAAAAGTGGTTTCTTGCACCAACACAAGTGCAAAAAGTGTTTTTTCAACACTAACACAAGTGCGAAAAGTGGTTTTTCAACACTATTACAAGTGCAAAAAGTGTTTTTTCCACACTAATACAAGTGCAAAAGTGGTTTCCTTCACCAACACAAGTGCGAAAATTGGTTTTTCAACACTAACACAAGTGCGAAAAGTGGTTTTTCAACACTAACACAAGTGCGAAAAGTGGTTTTTCAACATTAACACAAGTGCGAAAAGTGGTTTTTCCACACTAATACAAGTGCAAAAGTGGTTTCCTGCACCAACACAAGTGCGAAAAGTGGTTTTTCAACACTAACACAAGCGCGAAAAGTGGTTTTTCAACACTAACACAAGTGCGAAAAGTGGTTTTTCCATACTAATACAAGTGCAAAAGTGGTTTCCTGCACCAACACAATTGCGAAAAGTGGTTTTTCAACACTAACACAAGTGTGAAAAGTGGTTTTTCAACACTAACACAAGTGCAAAAAGTGGTTTTTCCAAACTAATACAAGTGCAAAAGTGGTTTCCCGCACCAACACAAGTGTGAAAAGTGGTTTTTCAACACTAACACAAGTGCGAAAAGTGGTTTTTCAACACTAACACAAGTGCGAAAAGTGGTTTTTCCACACTAATACAAGTGCAAAAGTGGTTTCCTGCACCAACACAAGTGCGAAAAGTGGTTTTTCAACACTAACACAAGTGCGAAAAGTGGTTTTTCAACACTATCACAAAGCAAAAAGGGTTTTTTCCACACTAATACAAGTGCAAAAGTGGTTTCCTGCACCAACACAAGTGCGAAAAGTGGTCTTTCAACACTAACACAAGTGCGAAAAGTGGCTTTTCAACACTAACACAAGTGCGAAAAGTGGTTTTTCCACACTAATACAAGTGCAAAAGTGGTTTCTTGCACCAACACAAGTGCAAAAAGTGTTTTTTCAACACTAACACAAGTGCGAAAAGTGGTTTTTCAACACTATCACAAGTGCAAAAAGTGTTTTTTCCACACTAATACAAGTGCAAAAGTGGTTTCCTGCACCAACACAAGTGCGAAAAGTGGTTTTTCAACACTATCACAAGTGCAAAAAGTGTTTTTCCACACTAATACGAGTGCAAAATTGGTTTCCTGCACCAACACAAGTGCGAAAAGTGGTTTTTCAACACTAACACAAGTGCGAAAAGTGGTTTTTCAACACTAACACAAGTGCGAAAAGTGGTTTTTCCACACGAATACAAGTGCAAAAGTGGGTTCCTGCACCAACACAAGTGCGAAAGGTGGTTTTTCAACACTAACACAAGTGCGAAAAGTGGTTTTTCAACACTAACACAAGTGCGAAAAGTGGTTTTTCCACACTAATACAAGTGCAAAAGTGGTTTCCTGCACCAACACAAGTGCGAAAAGTGGTTTTCCAACACTAACACAAGTGCGAAAAGTGGTTTTTCAACACTATCACAAGTGCAAAAAGTGTTTTTTCCATACTAATACAAGTGCAAAAGTGGTTTCCTGCACCAACACAATTGCGAAAAGTGGTTTTTCAACACTAACACAAGTGTGAAAAGTGGTTTTTCAACACTAACACAAGTGCAAAAAGTGGTTTTTCCAAACTAATACAAGTGCAAAAGTGGTTTCCTGCACCAACACAAGTGTGAAAAGTGGTTTTTCAACACTAACACAAGTGCGAAAAGTGGTTTTTCAACACTAACACAAGTGCGAAAAGTGGTTTTTCCACACTAATACAAGTGCAAAAGTGGTTTCCTGCACCAACACAAGTGCGAAAAGTGGTTTTTCAACACTAACACAAGTGCGAAAAGTGGTTTTTCAACACTATCACAAATGCAAAAAGGGTTTTTTCCACACTAATACAAGTGCAAAAGTGGTTTCCTGCACCAACACAAGTGCGAAAAGTGGTTTTTCAACACTAACATAAGTGCGAAAAGTGGCTTTTCAACACTAACACAAGTGCGAAAAGTGGTTTTTCCACACTAATACAAGTGCAAAAGTGGTTTCTTGCACCAACACAAGTGCAAAAAGTGTTTTTTCAACACTAACACAAGTGCGAAAAGTGGTTTTTCAACACTATTACAAGTGCAAAAAGTGTTTTTTCCACACTAATACAAGTGCAAAAGTGGTTTCCTTCACCAACACAAGTGCGAAAAGTGGTTTTTCAACACTAACACAAGTGCGAAAAGTGGTTTTTCAACACTAACACAAGTGCGAAAAGTGGTTTTTCAACATTAACACAAGTGCGAAAAGTGGTTTTTCCACACTAATACAAGTGCAAAAGTGGTTTCCTGCACCAACACAAGTGCGAAAAGTGGTTTTTCAACACTAACACAAGTGCGAAAAGTGGTTTTTCAACACTAACACAAGTGCGAAAAGTGGTTTTTCCACACTAATACAAGTGCAAAAGTGGTTTCTTGCACCAACACAAGTGCAAAAAGTGTTTTTTCCAACAATAACACAAGTGCGAAAAGTGGTTTTTCAACACTATCACAAGTGCAAAAAGTGTTTTTTCCACACTAATACAAGTGCAAAAGTGGTTTCCTGCACCAACACAAGTGCGAAAAGTGGTTTTTCAACACTTACACAAGTGCGAAAAGTGGTTTTTCAACACTAACACAAGTGCGAAAAGTGGTTTTTCAACATTAACACAAGTGCGAAAAGTGGTTTTTCCACACTAATACAAGTGCAAAAGTGGTTTCCTGCACCAACACAAGTGCAAAAAGTGGTTTTTCAACACTAACACAAGTGCGAAAAGTGGTTTTTCAACACTAACACAAGTGCGAAAAGTGGTTTTTCCACACTAATACAAGTGCAAAAGTGGTTTCCTGCACCAACACAAGTGCGAAAAGTGGTTTTTCAACACTAACACAAGTGCGAAAAGTGGTTTTTCAACACTATCACAAGTGCAAAAAGTGTTTTTTCCACACTAATACAAGTGCAAAAGTAGTTTCCTGCACCAACACAAGTGCGAAAAGTGGTTTTTCAACAATAACACAAGTGCGAAAAGTGGTTTTTCAACACTAACACAAGTGCGCAAAGTGGTTTTTCCACATTAATAGAAGTGCAAAAGTGGTTTCCTGCACCAACACAAGTGCGAAAAGTGGTTTATCAAGACTAACACAAGTGCGAAAAGTGGTTTTTCAACACTAACACAAGTGCGAAAAGTGGTTTTTCAACACTATCACAAGTGCAAAAAGTGTTTTTTCCACACTAATACAAGTGCAAAAGTGGTTTCCTGCCCCAACACAAGTGCGAAAAGTGGTTTTTCAACACTAACACAAGTGCGAAAAGTGGTTTTTCAACACTAACACAAGTGCGAAAAGTGGTTTTTCCACACTAATACAAGTGCAAAAGTGGTTTCCTGCACCAACACAAGTGCGAAAAGTGGTTTTTCAACACTAACACAAGTGCGAAAAGTGGTTTTTCAACACTATCACAAATGCAAAAAGGGTTTTTTCCACACTAATACAAGTGCAAAAGTGGTTTCCTGCACCAACACAAGTGCGAAAAGTGGTTTTTCAACACTAACACAAGTGCGAAAAGTGGTTTTTCCACACTAATACAAGTGCAAAAGTGGTTTCCTGCACCAACACAAGTGCGAAAAGTGGTTTTTCAACACTAACACAAGCGCAAAAAGTGGTTTTTCAACACTAACACAAGTGCGAAAAGTGGTTTTTCCACACTAATACAAGTGCAAAAGTGGTTTCCTGCACCAACACAAGTGCGAAAAGTGGTTTTTCAACACTAACACAAGTGCAAAAAGTGGTTTTTCAACACTAACACAAGTGCGAAAAGTGGTTTTTCCACACTAATACAAGTGCAAAAGTGGTTTCTTGCACCAACACAAGTGCAAAAAGTGTTTTTTCAACACTAACACAAGTGCGAAAAGTGGTTTTTCAACACTATCACAAGTGCAAAAAGTGTTTTTTCCAAACTAATACAAGTGCAAAAGTGGTTTCCTGCACCAACACAAGTGCGAAAAGTGGTTTTTCAACACTTACACAAGTGCGAAAAGTGGTTTTTCAACACTAACACAAGTGCGAAAAGTGGTTTTTCAACATTAACACAAGTGCGAAAAGTGGTTTTTCCACACTAATACAAGTGCAAAAGTGGTTTCCTGCACCAACACAAGTGCGAAAAGTGGTTTTTCAACACTAACACAAGTGCGAAAAGTGGTTTTTCAACACTAACAGAAGTGCGAAAAGTGGTTTTTCCACACTAATACAAGTGCAAAAGTGGTTTCCTGCACCAACACAAGTGCGAAAAGTGGTTTTTCAACACTAACACAAGTGCGAAAAGTGGTTTTTCAACACTATCACAAGTGCAAAAAGTGTTTTTTCCACACTAATACAAGTGCAAAAGTGGTTTCCTGCACCAACACAAGTGCGAAAAGTGGTTTTTCAACACTAACACAAGTGCGAAAAGTGGTTTTTCCACACGAATACAAATGCAAAAGTGGTTTCCTGCACCAACACAAGTGCGAAAGGTGGTTTTTCAACACTAACACAAGTGCGAAAAGTGGTTTTTCAACACTATCACAAGTGCAAAAAGTGTTTTTTCCACACTAATACAAGTGCAAAAGTGGTTTCCTGCACCAACACAAGTGCGAAAAGTGGTTTTTCAACACTAACACAAGCGCGAAAAGTGGTTTTTCAACACTAACACAAGTGCGAAAAGTGGTTTTTCCACACTAATACAAGTGCAAAAGTGGTTTCCTGCACCAACACAAGTGCGAAAAGTGGTTTTTCAACACTAACACAAGTGCGAAAAGTGGTTTTTCAACACTATCACAAGTGCAAAAAGTGTTTTTTCCACACTAATACAAGTGCAAAAGTGGTTTCCTGCACCAACACAAGTGCGAAAAGTGGTTTTTCAACACTAACACAAGTGCGAAAAGTGGTTTTTCAACACTAACACAAGTGCGAAAAGTGTTTTTTCCACACTAATACAAGTGCAAAAGTGGTTTCCTGCACCAACACAAGTGCGAAAAGTGGTTTTTCAACACTAACACAAGTGCGAAAAGTGGTTTTTCAACACTAACACAAGTACGAAAAGTGGTTTTTCAACACTAACACAAGTGCGAAAAGTGGTTTTTCCACACTAATACAAGTGCAAAAGTGGTTTCCTGCACCAACACAAGTGCGAAAAGTGGTTTTTCAACACTAACACAAGTGCGAAAAGTGGTTTTTCAACACTATCACAAGTGCAAAAAGTGTTTTTTCCACACTAATACAAGTGCAAAAGTGGTTTCCTGCACCAACACATGTGTGAAAAGTGGTTTTTTTAACACTAACACAAGTGCGAAAAGTGGTTGTTCAACACTAACACAAGTGCGAAAAGTGGTTTTCCACACTAATACAAGTGCAAAAGTGGTTTCCTGCACCAACACAAGTGCGAAAAGTGGTTTTTCAACACTAACACAAGTGCGAAAAGTGGTTTTTCAACACTATCACAAGAGCAAAAAGTGTTTTTTCCACACTAATACAAGTGCAAAAGTGGTTTGCTGCACCAACACAAGTGCGAAAAGTGGTTTTTCAACACTAACACCAGTGCGAAAAGTGGTTTTTCAACACTAACACAAGTGCGAAAAGTGGTTTTTCAACACTAACACAAGTGCGAAACGTGGTTTTTCCACCCTAATGCAAGTGCAAAAGTGGTTTCCTGCACCAACACAAGTGCGAAAAGTGGTTTTTCAACACTAACACAAGTGCGAAAAGTGGTTTTTCAACACTAACACAAGTGCGAAAAGTGTTTTTTCCACACTAATACAAGTGCAAAAAGTGGTTTCCTGCACCAACACAAGTGCGAAAAGTGGTTTTTCAACACTAACACAAGTGCGAAAAGTGGTTTTTCCACACTAATACAAGTGCAAAAGTGGTTTCCTGCACCAACACAAGTGCGAAAAGTGGATTTTCAACACTAACACAAGTGCGAAAAGTGGTTTTTCACCACTATCACAAGTGCAAAAAGTGTTTTTTCCACACTAATACAAGTGCAAAAGTGGTTTCCTGCACCAACACAAGAGCGAAAAGTGGTTTTTCAACACTAACACAAGGGCGAAAAGTGTTTTTTCAACACTAACACAAGTGCGAAAAGTGGTTTTTCCACACTAATACAAGTGCAAAAGTCGTTTCCTGCACCAACACATGTGCGAAAAGTGGTTTTTCAACACTAACACAAGTGCGAAAAGTGGTTTTTCAACACTATCACAAGTGCAAAAAGTGTTTTTTCCACACTAATACAAGTGCAAAAGTGGTTTCCTGCACCAACACAAGTGCGAAAAGTGGTTTTTCAACACTAACACAAGTGCGAAAAGTGGTTTTTCAACACTAACACAAGTGCGAAAAGTGGTTTTTCCACACTAATACAAGTGCAAAAGTGGTTTCCTGCACCAACACAAGTGCGAAAAGTGGTTTTTCAACACTAACACAAGTGCGAAAAGTGGTTTTTCAACACTATCACAAGTGCAAAAAGTGTTTTTTCCACACTAATACAAGTGCAAAAGTGGTTTCCTGCACCAACACAAGTGCGAAAAGTGCTTTTTCAACACTAACACAAGTGCGAAAAGTGGTTTTTCAACACTAACACAAGTGCGAAAAGTGTTTTTTCCACACTAATACAAGTGCAAAAGTGGTTTCCTGCACCAACGCAAGTGCGAAAAGTGGTTTTTCAACACTAACACACGTGCGAAAAGTGGTTTTTCAACACTAACACAAGTACGAAAAGTGGTTTTTCAACACTAATACAAGTGCAAAAGTGGTTTCCTGCACCAACATAAGTGCGAAAAGTGGTTTTTCAACACTAACACAAGTGCGAAAAGTGGTTTTTCAACACTAACACAAGTGCGAAAAGTGGTTTTTCAACACTATCACAAGTGCAAAAAGTGTTTTTTCGACACTAAAACAAGTACAAAAGTGGATTCCTGCACCAACACATGTGCGAAAAGTGGTTTTTCAACACTAACACAAGTGCGAAAAGTGGTTTTCCACTCTAATACAAGTGCAAAAGTGGTTTCCTGCACCAACACAAGTGCGAAAAATGGTTTTTCAACACTAACACAAGTGCGAAAAGTGGTTTTTCAACACTAACACAAGTGCGAAAAGTGGTTTTTCAACACTAACACAAGTGCGAAAAGTCGTTTTTCAACACTAACACAAGTGCGAAAAGTGGTTTTTCAACACTAACACAAGTGCGAAAAGTGGTTTTTCCACCCTAATGCAAGTGCAAAAGTGGTTTCCTGCACCAACACAAGTGCGAAAAGTGGTTTTTCAACACTAACACAAGTGCGAAAAGTGTTTTTTTCCACACTAATACAAGTGCAAAAAGTGGTTTCCTGCACCAACACAAGTGCGAAAAGTGGTTTTTCAACACTAACACAAGTGCGAAAAGTGGTTTTTCAACACTAACACAAGTGCGAAAAGTGGTTTTTCCACACTAATACAAGTGCAAAAGTGGTTTCCTGCACCAACACAAGTGCGAAAAGTGGTTTTTCAACACTAACACAAGTGCGAAAAGTGGTTTTTCAACACTATCACAAGTGCAAAAAGTGTTTTTTCCATACTAATACAAGTGCAAAAGTGGTTTCCTGCACCAACACAAGTGCGAAAAGTGGTTTTTCAACACTAACACAAGTGTGAAAAGTGGTTTTTCAACACTAACACAAGTGCAAAAAGTGGTTTTTCCACACTAATACAAGTGCAAAAGTGGTTTCCTGCACCAACACAATTGCGAAAAGTGGTTTTTCAACACTAACACAAGTGCGAAAAGTGGTTTTTCAACACTATCACAAGTGCGAAAAGTGTTTTTTCCACACTAATACAAGTGCAAAAGTGGTTTCCTGCACCAACACAAGTGCGAAAAGTGGTTTTTCAACACTAACACAAGTGCGAAAAGTGGTTTTTCAACATTAACACAAGTGCGAAAAGTGGTTTTTCCACACTAATACAAGTGCAAAAGTGGTTTCCTGCACCAACACAAGTGCAAAAAGTGTTTTTTCAACACTAACACAAGTGCGAAAAGTGGTTTTTCAACACTAACACAAGTGCGAAAAGTGGTTTTTCCACACTAATACAAGTGCAAAAGTGGTTTCCTGCACCAACACAAGTGCGAAAAGTGGTTTTTCAACACTAACACAAGTGCGAAAAGTGGTTTTTCAACACTATCACAAGTGCAAAAAGTGTTTTTTCCACACTAATACAAGTGCAAAAGTGGTTTCCTGCACCAACACAAGTGCGAAAAGTGGTTTTTCAACACTAACGCAAGTGCGAAAAGTGGTTTTTCCACACGAATACAAGTGCAAAAGTGGTTTCCTGCACCAACACAAGTGCGAAAGGTGGTTTTTCAACACTAACACAAGTGCGAAAAGTGGTTTTTCAACACTATCACAAGTGCAAAAAGTGTTTTTTCCACACTAATACAAGTGCAAAAGTGGTTTCCTGCACCAACACAAGTGCGAAAAGTGGTTTTTCAACACTAACACAAGCGCGAAAAGTGGTTTTTCAACACTAACACAAGTGCGAAAAGTGGTTTTTCCACACTAATACAAGTGCAAAAGTGGTTTCCTGCACCAACACAAGTGCGAAAAGTGGTTTTTCAACACTAACACAAGTGCGAAAAGTGGTTTTTCAACACTATCACAAGTGCAAAAAGTGTTTTTTCCACACTAATACAAGTGCAAAAGTGGTTTCCTGCACCAACACAAGTGCGAAAAGTGGTTTTTCAACACTGACACAAGTGCGAAAAGTGGTTTTTCAACACTAACACAAGTGCGAAAAGTGTTTTTTCCACACTAATACAAGTGCAAAAGTGGTTTCCTGCACCAACACAAGTGCGAAAAGTGGTTTTTCAACACTAACACAAGTGCGAAAAGTGGTTTTTCAACACTAACACAAGTACGAAAAGTGGTTTTTCAACACTAACACAAGTGCGAAAAGTGGTTTTTCCACACTAATACAAGTGCAAAAGTGGTTTCCTGCACCAACACAAGTGCGAAAAGTGGTTTTTCAACACTAACACAAGTGCGAAAAGTGGTTTTTCAACACTATCACAAGTGCAAAAAGTGTTTTTTCCACACTAATACAAGTGCAAAAGTGGTTTCCTGCACCAACACATGTGTGAAAAGTGGTTTTTTAACACTAACACAAGTGCGAAAAGTGGTTTTTCAACACTAACACAAGTGCGAAAAGTGGTTTTCCACACTAATACAAGTGCAAAAGTGGTTTCCTGCACCAACACAAGTGCGAAAAGTGGTTTTTCAACACTATCACAAGAGCAAAAAGTGTTTTTTCCACACTAATACAAGTGCAAAAGTGGTTTGCTGCACCAACACAAGTGCGAAAAGTGGTTTTTCAACACTAACACCAGTGCGAAAAGTGGTTTTTCAACACTAACACAAGTGCGAAAAGTGGTTTTTCAACACTAACACAAGTGCGAAACGTGGTTTTTCCACCCTAATGCAAGTGCAAAAGTGGTTTCCTGCACCAACACAAGTGCGAAAAGTGGTTTTTCAACACTAACACAAGTGCGAAAAGTGGTTTTTCAACACTAACACAAGTGCGAAAAGTGTTTTTTCCACACTAATACAAGTGCAAAAAGTGGTTTCCTGCACCAACACAAGTGCGAAAAGTGGTTTTTCAACACTAACACAAGTGCGAAAAGTGGTTTTTCCACACTAATACAAGTGCAAAAGTGGTTTCCTGCACCAACACAAGTGCGAAAAGTGGATTTTCAACACTAACACAAGTGCGAAAAGTGGTTTTTCACCACTATCACAAGTGCAAAAAGTGTTTTTTTCCACACTAATACAAGTGCAAAAGTGGTTTCCTGCACCAACACAAGTGCGAAAAGTGGTTTTTCAACACTAACACAAGTGCGAAAAGTGGTTTTTCAACACTAACACAAGTGCGAAAAGTGGTTTTTCCACACTAATACAAGTGCAAAAGTGGTTTCCTGCACCAACACATGTGCGAAAAGTGGTTTTTCAACACTAACACAAGTGCGAAAAGTGGTTTTTCAACACTATCACAAGTGCAAAAAGTGTTTTTTCCACACTAATACAAGTGCAAAAGTGGTTTCCTGCACCAACACAAGTGCGAAAAGTGGTTTTTCAACACTAACACAAGTGCGAAAAGTGGTTTTTCAACACTAACACAAGTGCGAAAAGTGGTTTTTCCACACTAATACAAGTGCAAAAGTGGTTTCCTGCACCAACACAAGTGCGAAAAGTGGTTTTTCAACACTAACACAAGTGCGAAAAGTGGTTTTTCAACACTATCACAAGTGCAAAAAGTGTTTTTTCCACACTAATACAAGTGCAAAAGTGGTTTCCTGCACCAACACAAGTGCGAAAAGTAGTTTTTCAACACTAACACAAGTGCGAAAAGTGGTTTTTCAACACTAACACAAGTGCGAAAAGTGTTTTTTCCACACTAATACAAGTGCAAAAGTGGTTTCCTGCACCAACACAAGTGCGAAAACTGGTTTTTCAACACTAACACACGTGCGAAAAGTGGTTTTTCAACACTAACACAAGTACGAAAAGTGGTTTTTCAACACTAATACAAGTGCAAAAGTGGTTTCCTGCACCAACATAAGTGCGAAAAGTGGTTTTTCAACACTAACACAATTGCGAAAAGTGGTTTTTCAACACTAACACAAGTGCGAAAAGTGGTTTTTCAACACTATCACAAGTGCAAAAAGTGTTTTTTCCACACTAATACAAGTACAAAAGTGGATTCCTGCACCAACACATGTGCGAAAAGTGGTTTTTCAACACTAACACAAGTGCGAAAAGTGGTTTTCCACTCTAATACAAGTGCAAAAGTGGTTTCCTGCACCAACACAAGTGCGAAAAGTGGTTTTTCAACACTAACACAAGTGCGAAAAGTGGTTTTTCAACACTAACACAAGTGCGAAAAGTGGTTTTTCAACACTAACACAAGTGCGAAAAGTGTTTTTTCAACACTAACACAAGTGCGAAAAGTGGTTTTTCCACCCTAATGCAAGTGCAAAAGTGGTTTCCTGCACCAACACAAGTGCGAAAAGTGGTTTTTCAACACTAACACAAGTACGAAAAGTGTTTTTTCCACACTAATACAAGTGCAAAAAGTGGTTTCCTGCACCAACACAAGTGCGAAAAGTGGTTTTTCAACACTAACACAAGTGCGAAAAGTGGTTTTTCAACACTAACACAAGTGCGAAAAGTGGTTTTTCCACACTAATACAAGTGCAAAAGTGGTTTTCTGCACCAACACAAGTGCGAAAAGTGGTTTTTCAACACTAACACAAGTGCGAAAAGTGGTTTTTCAACACTATCACAAGTGCAAAAAGTGTTTTTTCCATACTAATACAAGTGCAAAAGTGGTTTCCTGCACCAACACAAGTGCGAAAAGTGGTTTTTCAACACTAACACAAGTGTGAAAAGTGGTTTTTCAACACTAACACAAGTGCAAAAAGTGGTTTTTCAACACTAACACAAGTGCGAAAAGTGTTTTTTCCACACTAATACAAGTGCAAAAGTGGTTTCCTGCACCAACACAAGTGCGAAAAGTGGTTTTTCAACACTAACACAAGTGCGAAAAGTGGTTTTTCAACACTATCACAAGTGCAAAAAGTGTTTTTTTCCACACTAATACAAGTGCAAAAGTGGTTTCCTGCACCAACACAAGTGCGAAAAGTGGTTTTTCAACACTAACACAAGTGCGAAAAGTGGTTTTTCAACACTAACACAAGTGCGAAAAGTGTTTTTTCCACACTAATACAAGTGCAAAAGTGGTTTCCTGCACCAACACAAGTGCGAAAAGTGGTTTTTCAACACTAACACATGTGCGAAAAGTGGTTTTTCAACACTAATACAAGTACAAAAGTGGATTCCTGCACCAACATAAGTGCGAAAAGTGGTTTTTCAACACTAACACAATTGCGAAAAGTGGTTTTTCAACACTAACACAAGTGCGAAAAGTGGTTTTTCAACACTATCACAAGTGCAAAAAGTGTTTTTTCCACACTAATACAAGTACAAAAGTGGATTCCTGCACCAACACATGTGCGAAAAGTGGTTTTTCAACACTAACACAAGTGCGAAAAGTGGTTTTTTCAACACTAACACAAGTGCGAAAAGTGGTTTTTCAACACTAACACAAGTGCGAAAAGTGGTTTTTCCACCCTAATGCAAGTGCAAAAGTGGTTTCCTGCACCAACACAAGTGCGAAAAGTGGTTTTTTCAACACTAACACAAGTGCGAAAAGTGTTTTTTCCACACTAATACAAGTGCAAAAAGTGGTTTCCTGCACCAACACAAGTGCGAAAAGTGGTTTTTCAACACTAACACAAGTGCGAAAAGTGGTTTTTCAACACTAACACAAGTGCGAAAAGTCGTTTTTCACACTAATACAAGTGCAAAAGTGGTTTCTTCCTGCACCAACACAAGTGCGAAAAGTGGTTTTTCAACACTAACACAAGTGCGAAAAGTGGTTTTTCAACACTATCACAAGTGCAAAAAAGTGTTTTTTCCATACTAATACAAGTGCAAAAGTGGTTTCCTGCACCAACACAAGTGCGAAAAGTGGTTTTTCAACACTAACACAAGTGTGAAAAGTGGTTTTTCAACACTAACACAAGTGCAAAAAGTGGTTTTGCCACACTAATACAAGTGCAAAAGTGGTTTCCTGCACCAACACAAGTGCGAAAAGTGGTTTTTCAACACTAACACAAATGCGAAAAGTGGTTTTTCAACACTATCACAAGTGCAAAAAGTGTTTTTTCCATACTAATACAAGTGCAAAAGTGGTTTCCTGCACCAACACAAGAGCGAAAAGTGGTTTTTCAACACTAACACAAGTGCGAAAAGTGGTTTTTCAACACAACACAAGTGCGAAAAGTGGTTTTTCCACACTAATACAAGTGCAAAAGTGGTTTCCTGCACCAACACATGTGCGAAAAGTGGTTTTTCAACACTAACACAAGTGCGAAAAGTGGTTTTTCAACACTATCACAAGTGCAAAAAGTATTTTTTCCACACTAATAAAGTGCAAAAGTGGTTTCCTGCACCAACACAAGTGCGAAAAGTGGTTTTTCAACACTAACACAAGTGCGAAAAGTGGTTTTTCAACACTAACACAAGTGCGAAAAGTGGTTTTTCCACACTAATACAAGTGCAAAAGTGGTTTCCTGCACCAACACAAGTGCGAAAAGTGGTTTTTCAACACTAACACAAGTGCGAAAAGTGGTTTTTCAACACTATCACAAGTGCAAAAAGTGTTTTTTCCACACTAATACAAGTGCAAAAGTGGTTTCCTGCACCAACACAAGTGCGAAAAGTGGTTTTTCAACACTAACACAAGTGCGAAAAGTGGTTTTTCAACACTAACACAAGTGCGAAAAGTGTTTTTTCCACACTAATGCAAGTGCAAAAGTGGTTTCCTGCACCAACACAAGTGCGAAAAGTGGTTTTTCAACAATAACACACGTGCGAAAAGTGGTTTTTCAACACTAACACAAGTACGAAAAGTGGTTTTTCAACACTAATACAAGTGCAAAAGTGGTTTCCTGCACCAACATAAGTGCGAAAAGTGGTTTTTCAACACTAACACAATTGCGAAAAGTGGTTTTTCAACACTAACACAAGTGCGAAAAGTGGTTTTTCAACACTATCACAAGTGCAAAAAGTGTTTTTTCCACACTAATACAAGTACAAAAGTGGATTCCTGCACCAACACATGTGCGAAAAGTGGTTTTTCAACACTAACACAAGTGCGAAAAGTGGTTTTCCACTCTAATACAAGTGCAAAAGTGGTTTCCTGCACCAACACAAGTGCGAAAAGTGGTTTTTCAACACTAACACAAGTGCGAAAAGTGGTTTTTCAACACTAACACAAGTGCGAAAAGTGGTTTTTCAACACTAACACAAGTGCGAAAAGTGGTTTTTCAACACTAACACAAGTGCGAAAAGTGGTTTTTCCACCCTAATGCAAGTGCAAAAGTGGTTTCCTGCACCAACACAAGTGCGAAAAGTGGTTTTTCAACACTAACACAAGTACGAAAAGTGTTTTTTCCACACTAATAAAAGTGCAAAAAGTGGTTTCCTGCACGCAACACAAGTGCGAAAAGTGTTTTTCAACACTAACACAAGTGCGAAAAGTGGTTTTTCACACTAACACAAGTGCGAAAAGTGGTTTTTCCACACTAATACAAGTGCAAAAGTGGTTTCCTGCACCAACACAAGTGCGAAAAGTGGTTTTTCAACACTAACACAAGTGCGAAAAGTGGTTTTTCAACACTATCACAAGTGCAAAAAGTGTTTTTTCCATACTAATACAAGTGCAAAAGTGGTTTCCTGCACCAACACAAGTGCGAAAAGTGGTTTTTCAACACTAACACAGTGTGAAAAGTGGTTTTTCAACACGAAACACAAGTGCAAAAAGTGGTTTTTTCAACACTAACACAAGTGCGAAAAGTGGTTTTTCCACACTAATACAAGTGCAAAAGTGGTTTCCTGCACCAACACAAGTGCGAAAAGTGGTTTTTCAACACTAACACAAGTGCGAAAAGTGGTTTTTCAACACTATCACAAGTGCAAAAAGTGTTTTTTCCACACTAATACAAGTGCAAAAGTGGTTTCCTGCACCAACACAAGTGCGAAAAGTGGTTTTTCAACACTAACACAAGTGCGAAAAGTGGTTTTTCAACACTAACACAAGTGCGAAAAGTGTTTTTTCGACACTAATACAAGTGCAAAAGTGGTTTCCTGCACCAACACAAGTGCGAAAAGTGGTTTTTCAACACTAACACACGTGCGAAAAGTGGTTTTTCAACACTAACACAAGTACGAAAAGTGGTTTTTCAACACTAATACAAGTGCAAAAGTGGTTTCCTGCACCAACATAAGTGCGAAAAGTGGTTTTTCAACACTAACACAATTGCGAAAAGTGGTTTTTCAACACTAACACAAGTTCGAAAAGTGGTTTTTCAACACTATCACAAGTGCAAAAAGTGTTTTTTCCACACTAATACAAGTACAAAAGTGGATTCCTTGCACCAACACATGTGCGAAAAGTGGTTTTTCAACACTAACACAAGTGCGAAAAGTGGTTTTCCACTCTAATACAAGTGCAAAAGTGGTTTCCTGCACCAACACAAGTGCGAAAAGTGTTTTTCAACACTAACACAAGTGCGAAAAGTGGTTTTTCAACACTAACACAAGTGCGAAAAGTGGTTTTTCAACACTAACACAAGTGCGAAAAGTGGTTTTTCAACACTAACACAAGTGCGAAAAGTGGTTTTTCCACCCTAATGCAAGTGCAAAAGTGGTTTCCTGCACCAACACAAGTGCGAAAAGTGGTTTTTTCAACACTAACACAAGTGCGAAAAGTGTTTTTTCCACACTAATACAAGTGCAAAAAGTGGTTTCCTGCACCAACACAAGTGCGAAAAGTGGTTTTTCAACACTAACACAAGTGCGAAAAGTGGTTTTTCAACACTAACACAAGTGCGAAAAGTGGTTTTTCCACACTAATACAAGTGCAAAAGTGGTTTCCTGCACCAACACAAGTGCGAAAAGTGGTTTTTCAACACTAACACAAGTGCGAAAAGTGGTTTTTCAACACTATCACAAGTGCAAAAAGTGTTTTTTCCATACTAATACAAGTGCAAAAGTGGTTTTTCAACACTAACACAAGTGTGAAAAGTGGTTTTTCAACACTAACACAAGTGCAAAAGTGGTTTTGCCACACTAATACAAGTGCAAAAGTGGTTTCCTGCACCAACACAATTGCGAAAAGTGGTTTTTCAACACTAACACAAGTGCGAAAAGTGGTTTTTCAACACTATCACAAGTGCAAAAAGTGTTTTTTCCACACTAATACAAGTGCAAAAGTGGTTTCCTGCACCAACACAAGTGCGAAAAGTGGTTTTTCAACACTAACACAAGTGCGAAAAGTGGTTTTTCAACACTAACACAAGTACGAAAAGTGGTTTTTCCACACTAATACAAGTGCAAAAGTGGTTTCCTGCAACAACACAAGTGCGAAAAGTGGTTTTTCAACACTAACACAAGTGCGAAAAGTGGTTTTTCAACACTAATACAAGTGCAAAAGTGGTTTCCTGCACCAACACAAGTGCGAAAAGTGGTTTTTCAACACTAACACAAGTGCGAAAAGTGGTTTTTCAACACTAACACAAGTGCGAAAAGTGGTTTTTCAACACTAACACAAGTGCGAAAAGTGGTTTTGCCACACTAATACAAGTGCAAAAGTGGTTTCCTGCACCAACACAAGTGCGAAAAGTGGTTTTTCAACACTAACACAAGTGCGAAAAGTGGTTTTTCAACACTATCACAAGTGCAAAAAGTGTTTTTTCCACACTAATACAAGTGCAAAAGTGGTTTCCTGCACCAACACAAGTGCGACAAGTGGTTTTTCAACACTAACACAAGTGCGAAAAGTGGTTTTTCAACACTAACACAAGTGCGAAAAGTGGTTTTTCCACACTAATACAAGTGCAAAAGTGGTTTCCTGCAACAACACAAGTGCGAAAAGTGGATTTTCAACACTAACACAAGTGCGAAAAGTGGTTTTTCACCACTATCACAAGTGCAAAAAGTGTTTTTTCCACACTAATACAAGTGCAAAAGTGGTTTCCTGCACCAACACAAGTGCGAAAATTGGTTTTTCAACACTAACACAAGTGCGAAAAGTGGTTTTTCAACACTAACACAAGTGCGAAAAGTGGTTTTTCCACACTAATACAACTGCAAAAGTGGTTTCCTGCACCAACACAAGTGCGAAAAGTGTTTTTTCAACACTAACACAAGTGCGAAAAGTGGTTTTTCAACACTAACACAAGTACGAAAAGTGGTTTTTCAACACTAATACAAGTGAAAAAGTGGTTTCCTGCACCAACATAAGTGCGAAAAGTGGTTTTTCAACACTAACACAATTGCGAAAAGTGGTTTTTCAACACTAACACAAGTGCGAAAAGTGGTTTTTCAACACTATCACAAGTGCAAAAAGTGTTTTTTCCACACTAATACAAGTACAAAAGTGGATTCCTGCACCAACACATGTGCGAAAAGTGGTTTTTCAACACTAACACAAGTGCGAAAAGTGGTTTTCCACTCTAATACAAGTGCAAAAGTGGTTTCCTGCACCAACACAAGTGCGAAAAGTGGTTTTTCAACACTAACACAAGTGCGAAAAGTGGTTTTTCAACACTAACACAAGTGCGAAAAGTGGTTTTTCAACACTAACACAAGTGCGAAAAGTGGTTTTTCAACACTAACACAAGTGCGAAAAGTGGTTTTTCCACCCTAATGCAAGTGCAAAAGTGGTTTCCTGCACCAACACAAGTGCGAAAAGTGGTTTTTCAACACTAACACAAGTACGAAAAGTGTTTTTTCCACACTAATACAAGTGCAAAAAGTGGTTTCCTGCACCAACACAAGTGCGAAAAGTGGTTTTTCAACACTAACACAAGTGCGAAAAGTGGTTTTTCAACACTAACACAAGTGCGAAAAGTGGTTTTTCCACACTAATACAAGTGCAAAAGTGGTTTCCTGCACCAACACAAGTGCGAAAAGTGGTTTTTCAACACTAACACAAGTGCGAAAAGTGGTTTTTCAACACTATCACAAGTGCAAAAAGTGTTTTTTCCATACTAATACAAGTGCAAAAGTGGTTTCCTGCACCAACACAAGTGCGAAAAGTGGTTTTTCAACACTAACACAAGTGTGAAAAGTGGTTTTTCAACACTAACACAAGTGCAAAAAGTGGTTTTTCAACACTAACACAAGTGCGAAAAGTGTTTTTTCCACACTAATACAAGTGCAAAAGTGGTTTCCTGCACCAACACAAGTGCGAAAAGTGGTTTTTCAACACTAACACAAGTGCGAAAAGTGGTTTTTCAACACTATCACAAGTGCAAAAAGTGTTTTTTCCACACTAATACAAGTGCAAAAGTGGTTTCCTGCACCAACACAAGTGCGAAAAGTGGTTTTTCAACACTAACACAAGTGCAAAAAGTGGTTTTTCAACACTAACACAAGTGCGAAAAGTGTTTTTTTCCACACTAATACAAGTGCAAAAGTGGTTTCCTGCACCAACACAAGTGCGAAAAGTGGTTTTTCAACACTAACACATGTGCGAAAAGTGGTTTTTCAACACTAACACAAGTGCGAAAAGTGGTTTTTCAACACTATCACAAGTGCAAAAAGTGTTTTTTCCACACTAATACAAGTACAAAAGTGGATTCCTGCACCAACACATGTGCGAAAAGTGGTTTTTCAACACTAACACAAGTGCGAAAAGTGGTTTTTCAACACTAACACAAGTGCGAAAAGTGGTTTTTCAACACTAACACAAGTGCGAAAAGTGGTTTTTCCACCCTAATGCAAGTGCAAAAGTGGTTTCCTGCACCAACACAAGTGCGAAAAGTGGTTTTTCAACACTAACACAAGTGCGAAAAGTGTTTTTTCCACACTAATACAAGTGCAAAAAGTGGTTTCCTGCACCAACACAAGTGCGAAAAGTGGTTTTTCAACACTAACACAAGTGCGAAAAGTGGTTTTTCAACACTAACACAAGTGCGAAAAGTGGTTTTTCCACACTAATACAAGTGCAAAAGTGGTTTCCTGCACCAACACAAGTGCGAAAAGTGGTTTTTCAACACTAACACAAGTGCGAAAAGTGGTTTTTCAACACTATCACAAG
This sequence comes from Myxine glutinosa, assembly GCF_964187855.1. Classification (NCBI taxonomy): domain Eukaryota; kingdom Metazoa; phylum Chordata; class Myxini; order Myxiniformes; family Myxinidae; genus Myxine; species Myxine glutinosa. Next base: position 19,178 of record NW_027617736.1, read on the forward strand.
TGCAAAAAGTGTTTTTTCCATACTAATACAAGTGCAAAAGTGGTTTCCTGCACCAACACAAGTGCGAAAAGTGGTTTTTCAACACTAACACAAGTGTGAAAAGTGGTTTTTCAACACTAACACAAGTGCAAAAAGTGGTTTTGCCACACTAATACAAGTGCAAAAGTGGTTTCCTGCACCAACACAAGTGCGAAAAGTGGTTTTTCAACACTAATACAAATGCGAAAAGTGGTTTTTCAACACTATCACAAGTGCAAAAAGTGTTTTTTCCATACTAATACAAGTGCAAAAGTGGTTTCCTGCACCAACACAAGAGCGAAAAGTGGTTTTTCAACACTAACACAAGTGCGAAAAGTGGTTTTTCAACACTAACACAAGTGCAAAAAGTGGTTTTGCCACACTAATACAAGTGCAAAAGTGGTTTCCTGCACCAACACAAGTGCAAAAAGTGGTTTTTCAACACTTACACAAGTGCGAAAAGTGGTTTTTCAACACTAACACAAGTGCGAAAAGTGGTTTTTCAACATTAACACAAGTGCGAAAAGTGGTTTTTCCACACTAATACAAGTGCAAAAGTGGTTTCCTGCACCAACACAAGTGCGAAAAGTGGTTTTTCAACACTAACACAAGTGCGAAAAGTGGTTTTTCAACACTAACACAAGTGCGAAAAGTGGTTTTTCCACACTAATACAAGTGCAAAAGTGGTTTCCTGCACCAACACAAGTGCGAAAAGTGGTTTTTCAACACTAACACAAGTGCGAAAAGTGGTTTTTCAACACTATCACAAGTGCAAAAAGTGTTTTTTCCACATTAATACAAGTGCAAAAGTAGTTTCCTGCACCAACACAAGTGCGAAAAGTGGTTTTTCAACACTAACACAAGTGCGAAAAGTGGTTTTTCTACACTATCACAAGTGCAAAAAGTGTTTTTTCCACACTAATACAAGTGCAAAAGTGGTTTCCTGCCCCAACACAAGTGCGAAAAGTGGTTTTTCAACACTAACACAAGTGCGAAAAGTGGTTTTTCAACACTAACACAAGTGCGAAAAGTGGTTTTTCCACACTAATACAAGTGCAAAAGTGGTTTCCTGCACCAACACAAGTGCGAAAAGTGGTTTTTCAACACTAACACAAGTGCGAAAAGTGGTTTTTCAACACTATCACAAATGCAAAAAGGGTTTTTTCCACACTAATACAAGTGCAAAAGTGGTTTCCTGCACCAACACAAGTGCGAAAAGTGGTTTTTCAACACTAACACAAGTGCGAAAAGTGGCTTTTCAACACTAACACAAGTGCGAAAAGTGGATTTTCCACACTAATACAAGTGCAAAAGTGGTTTCTTGCACCAACACAAGTGCAAAAAGTGTTTTTTCAACACTAACACAAATGCGAAAAGTGGTTTTTCAACACTATCACAAGTGCAAAAAGTGTTTTTTCCACACTAATACAAGTGCAAAAGTGGTTTCCTGCACCAACACAAGTGCGAAAAGTGGTTTTTCAACACTAACACAAGTGCGAAAAGTGGTTTTTCAACACTAACACAAGTGCGAAAAGTGGTTTTACCACACGAATACAAGTGCAAAAGTGGGTTCCTGCACCAACACAAGTGTGAAAGGTGGTTTTTCAACACTATCACAAGAGCAAAAAGTGTTTTTTCCACACTAATACAAGTGCAAAAGTGGTTTGCTGCACCAACACAAGTGCGAAAAGTGGTTTTTCAACACTAACACCAGTGCGAAAAGTGGTTTTTCAACACTAACACAAGTGCGAAAAGTGGTTTTTCAACACTAACACAAGTGCGAAACGTGGTTTTTCCACCCTAATGCAAGTGCAAAAGTGGTTTCCTGCACCAACACAAGTGCGAAAAGTGGTTTTTCAACACTAACACAAGTGCGAAAAGTGGTTTTTCAACACTAACACAAGTGCGAAAAGTGTTTTTTCCACACTAATACAAGTGCAAAAAGTGGTTTCCTGCACCAACACAAGTGCGAAAAGTGGTTTTTCAACACTAACACAAGTGCGAAAAGTGGTTTTTCCACACTAATACAAGTGCAAAAGTGGTTTCCTGCACCAACACAAGTGCGAAAAGTGGATTTTCAACACTAACACAAGTGCGAAAAGTGGTTTTTCACCACTATCACAAGTGCAAAAAGTGTTTTTTCCACACTAATACAAGTGCAAAAGTGGTTTCCTGCACCAACACAAGTGCGAAAAGTGGTTTTTCAACACTAACACAAGTGCGAAAAGTGGTTTTTCAACACTAACACAAGTGCGAAAAGTGGTTTTTCCACACTAATACAAGTGCAAAAGTGGTTTCCTGCACCAACACATGTGCGAAAAGTGGTTTTTCAACACTAACACAAGTGCGAAAAGTGGTTTTTCAACACTATCACAAGTGCAAAAAGTGTTTTTTCCACACTAATACAAGTGCAAAAGTGGTTTCCTGCACCAACACAAGTGCGAAAAGTGGTTTTTCAACACTAACACAAGTGCGAAAAGTGGTTTTTCAACACTAACACAAGTGCGAAAAGTGGTTTTTCCACACTAATACAAGTGCAAAAGTGGTTTCCTGCACCAACACAAGTGCGAAAAGTGGTTTTTCAACACTAACACAAGTGCGAAAAGTGGTTTTTCAACACTATCACAAGTGCAAAAAGTGTTTTTTCCACACTAATACAAGTGCAAAAGTGGTTTCCTGCACCAACACAAGTGCGAAAAGTGGTTTTTCAACACTAACACAAGTGCGAAAAGTGGTTTTTCAACACTAACACAAGTGCGAAAAGTGTTTTTTCCACACTAATACAAGTGCAAAAGTGGTTTCCTGCACCAACACAAGTGCGAAAACTGGTTTTTCAACACTAACACACGTGCGAAAAGTGGTTTTTCAACACTAACACAAGTACGAAAAGTGGTTTTTCAACACTAATACAAGTGCAAAAGTGGTTTCCTGCACCAACATAAGTGCGAAAAGTGGTTTTTCAACACTAACACAATTGCGAAAAGTGGTTTTTCAACACTAACACAAGTGCGAAAAGTGGTTTTTCAACACTATCACAAGTGCAAAAAGTGTTTTTTCCACACTAATACAAGTACAAAAGTGGATTCCTGCACCAACACATGTGCGAAAAGTGGTTTTTCAACACTAACACAAGTGCGAAAAGTGGTTTTCCACTCTAATACAAGTGCAAAAGTGGTTTCCTGCACCAACACAAGTGCGAAAAGTGGTTTTTCAACACTAACACAAGTGCGAAAAGTGGTTTTTCAACACTAACACAAGTGCGAAAAGTGGTTTTTCAACACTAACACAAGTGCGAAAAGTGGTTTTTCAACACTAACACAAGTGCGAAAAGTGGTTTTTCCACCCTAATGCAAGTGCAAAAGTGGTTTCCTGCACCAACACAAGTGCGAAAAGTGGTTTTTCAACACTAACACAAGTACGAAAAGTGTTTTTTCCACACTAATACAAGTGCAAAAAGTGGTTTCCTGCACCAACACAAGTGCGAAAAGTGGTTTTTCAACACTAACACAAGTGCGAAAAGTGGTTTTTCAACACTAACACAAGTGCGAAAAGTGGTTTTTCCACACTAATACAAGTGCAAAAGTGGTTTTCTGCACCAACACAAGTGCGAAAAGTGGTTTTTCAACACTAACACAAGTGCGAAAAGTGGTTTTTCAACACTATCACAAGTGCAAAAAGTGTTTTTTCCATACTAATACAAGTGCAAAAGTGGTTTCCTGCACCAACACAAGTGCGAAAAGTGGTTTTTCAACACTAACACAAGTGTGAAAAGTGGTTTTTCAACACTAACACAAGTGCAAAAAGTGGTTTTTCAACACTAACACAAGTGCGAAAAGTGTTTTTTCCACACTAATACAAGTGCAAAAGTGGTTTCCTGCACCAACACAAGTGCGAAAAGTGGTTTTTCAACACTAACACAAGTGCGAAAAGTGGTTTTTCAACACTATCACAAGTGCAAAAAGTGTTTTTTCCACACTAATACAAGTGCAAAAGTGGTTTCCTGCACCAACACAAGTGCGAAAAGTGGTTTTTCAACACTAACACAAGTGCGAAAAGTGGTTTTTCAACACTAACACAAGTGCGAAAAGTGTTTTTTCCACACTAATACAAGTGCAAAAGTGGTTTCCTGCACCAACACAAGTGCGAAAAGTGGTTTTTCAACACTAACACATGTGCGAAAAGTGGTTTTTCAACACTAATACAAGTACAAAAGTGGATTCCTGCACCAACATAAGTGCGAAAAGTGGTTTTTCAACACTAACACAATTGCGAAAAGTGGTTTTTCAACACTAACACAAGTGCGAAAAGTGGTTTTTCAACACTATCACAAGTGCAAAAAGTGTTTTTTCCACACTAATACAAGTACAAAAGTGGATTCCTGCACCAACACATGTGCGAAAAGTGGTTTTTCAACACTAACACAAGTGCGAAAAGTGGTTTTTCAACACTAACACAAGTGCGAAAAGTGGTTTTTCAACACTAACACAAGTGCGAAAAGTGGTTTTTCCACCCTAATGCAAGTGCAAAAGTGGTTTCCTGCACCAACACAAGTGCGAAAAGTGGTTTTTCAACACTAACACAAGTGCGAAAAGTGTTTTTTCCACACTAATACAAGTGCAAAAAGTGGTTTCCTGCACCAACACAAGTGCGAAAAGTGGTTTTTCAACACTAACACAAGTGCGAAAAGTGGTTTTTCAACACTATCACAAGTGCAAAAAGTGTTTTTTCCACACTAATACAAGTACAAAAGTGGATTCCTGCACCAACACATGTGCGAAAAGTGGTTTTTCAACACTAACACAAGTGCGAAAAGTGGTTTTTCAACACTAACACAAGTGCGAAAAGTGGTTTTTCAACACTAACACAAGTGCGAAAAGTGGTTTTTCCACCCTAATGCAAGTGCAAAAGTGGTTTCCTGCACCAACACAAGTGCGAAAAGTGGTTTTTCAACACTAACACAAGTGCGAAAAGTGTTTTTTCCACACTAATACAAGTGCAAAAGTGGTTTCCTGCACCAACACAAGTGCGAAAAGTGGTTTTTCAACACTAACACATGTGCGAAAAGTGGTTTTTCAACACTAATACAAGTACAAAAGTGGATTCCTGCACCAACATAAGTGCGAAAAGTGGTTTTTCAACACTAACACAAGTGCGAAAAGTGGTTTTTCCACCCTAATGCAAGTGCAAAAGTGGTTTCCTGCACCAACACAAGTGCGAAAAGTGGTTTTTCAACACTAACACAAGTGCGAAAAGTGTTTTTTCCACACTAATACAAGTGCAAAAGTGGTTTCCTGCACCAACACAAGTGCGAAAAGTGGTTTTTCAACACTAACACATGTGCGAAAAGTGGTTTTTCAACACTAATACAAGTACAAAAGTGGATTCCTGCACCAACATAAGTGCGAAAAGTGGTTTTTCAACACTAACACAATTGCGAAAAGTGGTTTTTCAACACTAACACAAGTGCGAAAAGTGGTTTTTCAACACTATCACAAGTGCAAAAAGTGTTTTTTCCACACTAATACAAGTACAAAAGTGGATTCCTGCACCAACACATGTGCGAAAAGTGGTTTTTCAACACTAACACAAGTGCGAAAAGTGGTTTTTCAACACTAACACAAGTGCGAAAAGTGGTTTTTCAACACTAACACAAGTGCGAAAAGTGGTTTTTCCACCCTAATGCAAGTGCAAAAGTGGTTTCCTGCACCAACACAAGTGCGAAAAGTGGTTTTTCAACACTAACACAAGTGCGAAAAGTGTTTTTTCCACACTAATACAAGTGCAAAAAGTGGTTTCCTGCACCAACACAAGTGCGAAAAGTGGTTTTTCAACACTAACACAAGTGCGAAAAGTGGTTTTTCAACACTATCACAAGTGCAAAAAGTGTTTTTTCCACACTAATACAAGTACAAAAGTGGATTCCTGCACCAACACATGTGCGAAAAGTGGTTTTTCAACACTAACACAAGTGCGAAAAGTGGTTTTTCAACACTAACACAAGTGCGAAAAGTGGTTTTTCAACACTAACACAAGTGCGAAAAGTGGTTTTTCCACCCTAATGCAAGTGCAAAAGTGGTTTCCTGCACCAACACAAGTGCGAAAAGTGGTTTTTCAACACTAACACAAGTGCGAAAAGTGTTTTTTCCACACTAATACAAGTGCAAAAAGTGGTTTCCTGCACCAACACAAGTGCGAAAAGTGGTTTTTCAACACTAACACAAGTGCGAAAAGTGGTTTTTCAACACTATCACAAGTGCAAAAAGTGTTTTTTCCATACTAATACAAGTGCAAAAGTGGTTTCCTGCACCAACACAAGTGCGAAAAGTGGTTTTTCAACACTAACACAAGTGTGAAAAGTGGTTTTTCAACACTAACACAAGTGCAAAAAGTGGTTTTGCCACACTAATACAAGTGCAAAAGTGGTTTCCTGCACCAACACAAGTGCGAAAAGTGGTTTTTCAACACTAACACAAATGCGAAAAGTGGTTTTTCAACACTATCACAAGTGCAAAAAGTGTTTTTTCCATACTAATACAAGTGCAAAAGTGGTTTCCTGCACCAACACAAGAGCGAAAAGTGGTTTTTCAACACTAACACAAGTGCGAAAAGTGGTTTTTCAACACCAACACAAGTGCGAAAAGTGGTTTTTCCACACTAATACAAGTGCAAAAGTGGTTTCCTGCACCAACACATGTGCGAAAAGTGGTTTTTCAACACTAACACAAGTGCGAAAAGTGGTTTTTCAACACTATCACAAGTGCAAAAAGTATTTTTTCCACACTAATACAAGTGCAAAAGTGGTTTCCTGCACCAACACAAGTGCGAAAAGTGGTTTTTCAACACTAACACAAGTGCGAAAAGTGGTTTTTCAACACTAACACAAGTGCGAAAAGTGGTTTTTCCACACTAATACAAGTGCAAAAGTGGTTTCCTGCACCAACACAAGTGCGAAAAGTGGTTTTTCAACACTAACACAAGTGCGAAAAGTGGTTTTTCAACACTATCACAAGTGCAAAAAGTGTTTTTTCCACACTAATACAAGTGCAAAAGTGGTTTCCTGCACCAACACAAGTGCGAAAAGTGGTTTTTCAACACTAACACAAGTGCGAAAAGTGGTTTTTCAACACTAACACAAGTGCGAAAAGTGTTTTTTCCACACTAATACAAGTGCAAAAGTGGTTTCCTGCACCAACACAAGTGCGAAAAGTGGTTTTTCAACAATAACACACGTGCGAAAAGTGGTTTTTCAACACTAACACAAGTACGAAAAGTGGTTTTTCAACACTAATACAAGTGCAAAAGTGGTTTCCTGCACCAACATAAGTGCGAAAAGTGGTTTTTCAACACTAACACAATTGCGAAAAGTGGTTTTTCAACACTAACACAAGTGCGAAAAGTGGTTTTTCAACACTATCACAAGTGCAAAAAGTGTTTTTTCCACACTAATACAAGTACAAAAGTGGATTCCTGCACCAACACATGTGCGAAAAGTGGTTTTTCAACACTAACACAAGTGCGAAAAGTGGTTTTCCACTCTAATACAAGTGCAAAAGTGGTTTCCTGCACCAACACAAGTGCGAAAAGTGGTTTTTCAACACTAACACAAGTGCGAAAAGTGGTTTTTCAACACTAACACAAGTGCGAAAAGTGGTTTTTCAACACTAACACAAGTGCGAAAAGTGGTTTTTCAACACTAACACAAGTGCGAAAAGTGGTTTTTCCACCCTAATGCAAGTGCAAAAGTGGTTTCCTGCACCAACACAAGTGCGAAAAGTGGTTTTTCAACACTAACACAAGTACGAAAAGTGTTTTTTCCACACTAATAAAAGTGCAAAAAGTGGTTTCCTGCACCAACACAAGTGCGAAAAGTGGTTTTTCAACACTAACACAAGTGCGAAAAGTGGTTTTTCAACACTAACACAAGTGCGAAAGTGGTTTTTCCACACTAATACAAGTGCAAAAGTGGTTTCCTGCACCAACACAAGTGCGAAAAGTGGTTTTTCAACACTAACACAAGTGCGAAAAGTGGTTTTTCAACACTATCACAAGTGCAAAAAGTGTTTTTTCCATACTAATACAAGTGCAAAAGTGGTTTCCTGCACCAACACAAGTGCGAAAAGTGGTTTTTCAACACTAACACAAGTGTGAAAAGTGGTTTTTCAACACGAACACAAGTGCAAAAAGTGGTTTTTCAACACTAACACAAGTGCGAAAAGTGGTTTTTCCACACTAATACAAGTGCAAAAGTGGTTTCCTGCACCAACACAAGTGCGAAAAGTGGTTTTTCAACACTACACAAGTGCGAAAAGTGGTTTTTCAACACTATCACAAGTGCAAAAAGTGTTTTTTCCACACTAATACAAGTGCAAAAGTGGTTTCCTGCACCAACACAAGTGCGAAAAGTGGTTTTTCAACACTAACACAAGTGCGAAAAGTGGTTTTTCAACACTAACACAAGTGCGAAAAGTGTTTTTTCCACACTAATACAAGTGCAAAAGTGGTTTCCTGCACCAACACAAGTGCGAAAAGTGGTTTTTCAACACTAACACACGTGCGAAAAGTGGTTTTTCAACACTAACACAAGTACGAAAAGTGGTTTTTCAACACCTAATACAAGTGCAAAAGTGGTTTCCTGCACCAACATAAGTGCGAAAAGTGGTTTTCAACACTAACACAATTGCGAAAAGTGGTTTTTCAACACTAACACAAGTTCGAAAAGTGGTTTTTCAACACTATCACAAGTGCAAAAAGTGTTTTTTCCACACTAATACAAGTACAAAAGTGGATTCCTGCACCAACACATGTGCGAAAAGTGGTTTTTCAACACTAACACAAGTGCGAAAAGTGGTTTTCCACTCTAATACAAGTGCAAAAGTGGTTTCCTGCACCAACACAAGTGCGAAAAGTGGTTTTTCAACACTAACACAAGTGCGAAAAGTGGTTTTTCAACACTAACACAAGTGCGAAAAGTGGTTTTTCAACACTAACACAAGTGCGAAAAGTGGTTTTTCAACACTAACACAAGTGCGAAAAGTGGTTTTTCCACCCTAATGCAAGTGCAAAAGTGGTTTCCTGCACCAACACAAGTGCGAAAAGTGGTTTTTCAACACTAACACAAGTGCGAAAAGTGTTTTTTCCACACTAATACAAGTGCAAAAAGTGGTTTCCTGCACCAACACAAGTGCGAAAAGTGGTTTTTCAACACTAACACAAGTGCGAAAAGTGGTTTTTCAACACTAACACAAGTGCGAAAAGTGGTTTTTCCACACTAATACAAGTGCAAAAGTGGTTTCCTGCACCAACACAAGTGCGAAAAGTGGTTTTTCAACACTAACACAAGTGCGAAAAGTGGTTTTTCAACACTATCACAAGTGCAAAAAGTGTTTTTTCCATACTAATACAAGTGCAAAAGTGGTTTTTCAACACTAACACAAGTGTGAAAAGTGGTTTTTCAACACTAACACAAGTGCAAAAAGTGGTTTTGCCACACTAATACAAGTGCAAAAGTGGTTTCCTGCACCAACACAATTGCGAAAAGTGGTTTTTCAACACTAACACAAGTGCGAAAAGTGGTTTTTCAACACTATCACAAGTGCAAAAAGTGTTTTTTCCACACTAATACAAGTGCAAAAGTGGTTTCCTGCACCAACACAAGTGCGAAAAGTGGTTTTCAACACTAACACAAGTGCGAAAAGTGGTTTTTCAACACTAACACAAGTACGAAAAGTGGTTTTTCCACACTAATACAAGTGCAAAAGTGGTTTCCTGCAACAACACAAGTGCGAAAAGTGGTTTTTCAACACTAACACAAGTGCGAAAAGTGGTTTTTCAACACTAATACAAGTGCAAAAGTGGTTTCCTGCACCAACACAAGTGCGAAAAGTGGTTTTTCAACACTAACACAAGTGCGAAAAGTGGTTTTTCAACACTAACACAAGTGCGAAAAGTGGTTTTTCAACACTAACACAAGTGCGAAAAGTGGTTTTGCCACACTAATACAAGTGCAAAAGTGGTTTCCTGCACCAACACAAGTGCGAAAAGTGGTTTTTCAACACTAACACAAGTGCGAAAAGTGGTTTTTCAACACTATCACAAGTGCAAAAAGTGTTTTTTCCACACTAATACAAGTGCAAAAGTGGTTTCCTGCACCAACACAAGTGCGACAAGTGGTTTTTCAACACTAACACAAGTGCGAAAAGTGGTTTTTCAACACTAACACAAGTGCGAAAAGTGGTTTTTCCACACTAATACAAGTGCAAAAGTGGTTTCCTGCAACAACACAAGTGCGAAAAGTGGATTTTCAACACTAACACAAGTGCGAAAAGTGGTTTTTCACCACTATCACAAGTGCAAAAAGTGTTTTTTCCACACTAATACAAGTGCAAAAGTGGTTTCCTGCACCAACACAAGTGCGAAAATTGGTTTTTCAACACTAACACAAGTGCGAAAAGTGGTTTTTCAACACTAACACAAGTGCGAAAAGTGGTTTTTCCACACTAATACAAGTGCAAAAGTGGTTTCCTGCACCAACACAAGTGCGAAAAGTGTTTTTTCAACACTAACACAAGTGCGAAAAGTGGTTTTTCAACACTAACACAAGTACGAAAAGTGGTTTTTCAACACTAATACAAGTGAAAAAGTGGTTTCCTGCACCAACATAAGTGCGAAAAGTGGTTTTTCAACACTAACACAATTGCGAAAAGTGGTTTTTCAACACTAACACAAGTGCGAAAAGTGGTTTTTCAACACTATCACAAGTGCAAAAAGTGTTTTTTCCACACTAATACAAGTACAAAAGTGGATTCCTGCACCAACACATGTGCGAAAAGTGGTTTTTCAACACTAACACAAGTGCGAAAAGTGGTTTTCCACTCTAATACAAGTGCAAAAGTGGTTTCCTGCACCAACACAAGTGCGAAAAGTGGTTTTTCAACACTAACACAAGTGCGAAAAGTGGTTTTTCAACACTAACACAAGTGCGAAAAGTGGTTTTTCAACACTAACACAAGTGCGAAAAGTGGTTTTTCAACACTAACACAAGTGCGAAAAGTGGTTTTTCCACCCTAATGCAAGTGCAAAAGTGGTTTCCTGCACCAACACAAGTGCGAAAAGTGGTTTTTCAACACTAACACAAGTACGAAAAGTGTTTTTTCCACACTAATACAAGTGCAAAAAGTGGTTTCCTGCACCAACACAAGTGCGAAAAGTGGTTTTTCAACACTAACACAAGTGCGAAAAGTGGTTTTTCAACACTAACACAAGTGCGAAAAGTGGTTTTTCCACACTAATACAAGTGCAAAAGTGGTTTCCTGCACCAACACAAGTGCGAAAAGTGGTTTTTCAACACTAACACAAGTGCGAAAAGTGGTTTTTCAACACTATCACAAGTGCAAAAAGTGTTTTTTCCATACTAATACAAGTGCAAAAGTGGTTTCCTGCACCAACACAAGTGCGAAAAGTGGTTTTTCAACACTAACACAAGTGTGAAAAGTGGTTTTTCAACACTAACACAAGTGCAAAAAGTGGTTTTTCAACACTAACACAAGTGCGAAAAGTGTTTTTTCCACACTAATACAAGTGCAAAAGTGGTTTCCTGCACCAACACAAGTGCGAAAAGTGGTTTTTCAACACTAACACAAGTGCGAAAAGTGGTTTTTCAACACTATCACAAGTGCAAAAAATGTTTTTTCCACACTAATACAAGTGCAAAAGTGGTTTCCTGCACCAACACAAGTGCGAAAAGTGGTTTTTCAACACTAACACAAGTGCAAAAAGTGGTTTTTCAACACTAACACAAGTGCGAAAAGTGTTTTTTCCACACTAATACAAGTGCAAAAGTGGTTTCCTGCACCAACACAAGTGCGAAAAGTGGTTTTTCAACACTAACACATGTGCGAAAAGTGGTTTTTCAACACTAACACAAGTGCGAAAAGTGGTTTTTCAACACTATCACAAGTGCAAAAAGTGTTTTTTCCACACTAATACAAGTACAAAAGTGGATTCCTGCACCAACACATGTGCGAAAAGTGGTTTTTCAACACTAACACAAGTGCGAAAAGTGGTTTTTCAACACTAACACAAGTGCGAAAAGTGGTTTTTCAACACTAACACAAGTGCGAAAAGTGGTTTTTCCACCCTAATGCAAGTGCAAAAGTGGTTTCCTGCACCAACACAAGTGCGAAAAGTGGTTTTTCAACACTAACACAAGTGCGAAAAGTGTTTTTTCCACACTAATACAAGTGCAAAAAGTGGTTTCCTGCACCAACACAAGTGCGAAAAGTGGTTTTTCAACACTAACACAAGTGCGAAAAGTGGTTTTTCAACACTAACACAAGTGCGAAAAGTGGTTTTTCCACACTAATACAAGTGCAAAAGTGGTTTCCTGCACCAACACAAGTGCGAAAAGTGGTTTTTCAACACTAACACAAGTGCGAAAAGTGGTTTTTCAACACTATCACAAGTGCAAAAAGTGTTTTTTCCATACTAATACAAGTGCAAAAGTGGTTTCCTGCACCAACACAAGTGCGAAAAGTGGTTTTTCAACACTAACACAAGTGTGAAAAGTGGTTTTTCAACACTAACACAAGTGCAAAAAGTGGTTTTGCCACACTAATACAAGTGCAAAAGTGGTTTCCTGCACCAACACAAGTGCGAAAAGTGGTTTTTCAACACTAATACAAATGCGAAAAGTGGTTTTTCAACACTATCACAAGTGCAAAAAGTGTTTTTTCCATACTAATACAAGTGCAAAAGTGGTTTCCTGCACCAACACAAGAGCGAAAAGTGGTTTTTCAACACTAACACAAGTGCGAAAAGTGGTTTTTCAACACTAACACAAGTGCAAAAAGTGGTTTTGCCACACTAATACAAGTGCAAAAGTGGTTTCCTGCACCAACACAAGTGCAAAAAGTGGTTTTTCAACACTTACACAAGTGCGAAAAGTGGTTTTTCAACACTAACACAAGTGCGAAAAGTGGTTTTTCAACACTAACACAAGTGCGAAAAGTTGTTTTTCAACACTATCACAAGTGCAAACAAGTCTTTTTTCCACACTAATACAAGTGCGAAAAGTGGTTTTTCCACACTAATACAAGTGCAAAAGTGGTTTCCTGCACCAACACAAGTGCGAAAAGTGGTTTTTCAACACTAACACAAGTGCGAAAAGTGGTTTTTCAACACTATCACAAGTGCAAAAAGTGTTTTTTCCATACTAATACAAGTGCAAAAGTGGTTTTTCAACACTAACACAAGTGTGAAAAGTGGTTTTTCAACACTAACACAAGTGCAAAAAGTGGTTTTGCCACACTAATACAAGTGCAAAAGTGGTTTCCTGCACCAACACAATTGCGAAAAGTGGTTTTTCAACACTAACACAAGTGCGAAAAGTGGTTTTTCAACACTATCACAAGTGCAAAAAGTGTTTTTTCCACACTAATACAAGTGCAAAAGTGGTTTCCTGCACCAACACAAGTGCGAAAAGTGGTTTTTCAACACTAACACAAGTGCGAAAAGTGGTTTTTCAACACTAACACAAGTACGAAAAGTGGTTTTTCCACACTAATACAAGTGCAAAAGTGGTTTCCTGCAACAACACAAGTGCGAAAAGTGGTTTTTCAACACTAACACAAGTGCGAAAAGTGGTTTTTCAACACTAATACAAGTGCAAAAGTGGTTTCCTGCACCAACACAAGTGCGAAAAGTGGTTTTTCAACACTAACACAAGTGCGAAAAGTGGTTTTTCAACACTAACACAAGTGCGAAAAGTGGTTTTTCAACACTAACACAAGTGCGAAAAGTGGTTTTGCCACACTAATACAAGTGCAAAAGTGGTTTCCTGCACCAACACAAGTGCGAAAAGTGGTTTTTCAACACTAACACAAGTGCGAAAAGTGGTTTTTCAACACTATCACAAGTGCAAAAAGTGTTTTTTCCACACTAATACAAGTGCAAAAGTGGTTTCCTGCACCAACACAAGTGCGACAAGTGGTTTTTCAACACTAACACAAGTGCGAAAAGTGGTTTTTCAACACTAACACAAGTGCGAAAAGTGGTTTTTCCACACTAATACAAGTGCAAAAGTGGTTTCCTGCAACAACACAAGTGCGAAAAGTGGATTTTCAACACTAACACAAGTGCGAAAAGTGGTTTTTCACCACTATCACAAGTGCAAAAAGTGTTTTTTCCACACTAATACAAGTGCAAAAGTGGTTTCCTGCACCAACACAAGTGCGAAAATTGGTTTTTCAACACTAACACAAGTGCGAAAAGTGGTTTTTCAACACTAACACAAGTGCGAAAAGTGGTTTTTCCACACTAATACAAGTGCAAAAGTGGTTTCCTGCACCAACACAAGTGCGAAAAGTGTTTTTTCAACACTAACACAAGTGCGAAAAGTGGTTTTTCAACACTAACACAAGTACGAAAAGTGGTTTTTCAACACTAATACAAGTGAAAAAGTGGTTTCCTGCACCAACATAAGTGCGAAAAGTGGTTTTTCAACACTAACACAATTGCGAAAAGTGGTTTTTCAACACTAACACAAGTGCGAAAAGTGGTTTTTCAACACTATCACAAGTGCAAAAAGTGTTTTTTCCACACTAATACAAGTACAAAAGTGGATTCCTGCACCAACACATGTGCGAAAAGTGGTTTTTCAACACTAACACAAGTGCGAAAAGTGGTTTTCCACTCTAATACAAGTGCAAAAGTGGTTTCCTGCACCAACACAAGTGCGAAAAGTGGTTTTTCAACACTAACACAAGTGCGAAAAGTGGTTTTTCAACACTAACACAAGTGCGAAAAGTGGTTTTTCAACACTAACACAAGTGCGAAAAGTGGTTTTTCAACACTAACACAAGTGCGAAAAGTGGTTTTTCCACCCTAATGCAAGTGCAAAAGTGGTTTCCTGCACCAACACAAGTGCGAAAAGTGGTTTTTCAACACTAACACAAGTACGAAAAGTGTTTTTTCCACACTAATACAAGTGCAAAAAGTGGTTTCCTGCACCAACACAAGTGCGAAAAGTGGTTTTTCAACACTAACACAAGTGCGAAAAGTGGTTTTTCAACACTAACACAAGTGCGAAAAGTGGTTTTTCCACACTAATACAAGTGCAAAAGTGGTTTCCTGCACCAACACAAGTGCGAAAAGTGGTTTTTCAACACTAACACAAGTGCGAAAAGTGGTTTTTCAACACTATCACAAGTGCAAAAAGTGTTTTTTCCATACTAATACAAGTGCAAAAGTGGTTTCCTGCACCAACACAAGTGCGAAAAGTGGTTTTTCAACACTAACACAAGTGTGAAAAGTGGTTTTTCAACACTAACACAAGTGCAAAAAGTGGTTTTTCAACACTAACACAAGTGCGAAAAGTGTTTTTTCCACACTAATACAAGTGCAAAAGTGGTTTCCTGCACCAACACAAGTGCGAAAAGTGGTTTTTCAACACTAACACAAGTGCGAAAAGTGGTTTTTCAACACTATCACAAGTGCAAAAAATGTTTTTTCCACACTAATACAAGTGCAAAAGTGGTTTCCTGCACCAACACAAGTGCGAAAAGTGGTTTTTCAACACTAACAAAAGTGCAAAAAGTGGTTTTTCAACACTAACACAAGTGCGAAAAGTGTTTTTTCCACACTAATACAAGTGCAAAAGTGGTTTCCTGCACCAACACAAGTGCGAAAAGTGGTTTTTCAACACTAACACATGTGCGAAAAGTGGTTTTTCAACACTAACACAAGTGCGAAAAGTGGTTTTTCAACACTATCACAAGTGCAAAAAGTGTTTTTTCCACACTAATACAAGTACAAAAGTGGATTCCTGCACCAACACATGTGCGAAAAGTGGTTTTTCAACACTAACACAAGTGCGAAAAGTGGTTTTTCAACACTAACACAAGTGCGAAAAGTGGTTTTTCAACACTAACACAAGTGCGAAAAGTGGTTTTTCCACCCTAATGCAAGTGCAAAAGTGGTTTCCTGCACCAACACAAGTGCGAAAAGTGGTTTTTCAACACTAACACAAGTGCGAAAAGTGTTTTTTCCACACTAATACAAGTGCAAAAAGTGGTTTCCTGCACCAACACAAGTGCGAAAAGTGGTTTTTCAACACTAACACAAGTGCGAAAAGTGGTTTTTCAACACTAACACAAGTGCGAAAAGTGGTTTTTCCACACTAATACAAGTGCAAAAGTGGTTTCCTGCACCAACAGACAGTGCGAAAAGTGGTTTTTCAACACTAACACAAGTGCGAAAAGTGGTTTTTCAACACTATCACAAGTGCAAAAAGTGTTTTTTCCATACTAATACAAGTGCAAAAGTGGTTTCCTGCACCAACACAAGTGCGAAAAGTGGTTTTTCAACACTAACACAAGTGTGAAAAGTGGTTTTTCAACACTAACACAAGTGCAAAAAGTGGTTTTGCCACACTAATACAAGTGCAAAAGTGGTTTCCTGCACCAACACAAGTGCGAAAAGTGGTTTTTCAACACTAATACAAATGCGAAAAGTGGTTTTTCAACACTATCACAAGTGCAAAAAGTGTTTTTTCCATACTAATACAAGTGCAAAAGTGGTTTCCTGCACCAACACAAGAGCGAAAAGTGGTTTTTCAACACTAACACAAGTGCGAAAAGTGGTTTTTCAACACTAACACAAGTGCAAAAAGTGGTTTTGCCACACTAATACAAGTGCAAAAGTGGTTTCCTGCACCAACACAAGTGCAAAAAGTGGTTTTTCAACACTTACACAAGTGCGAAAAGTGGTTTTTCAACACTAACACAAGTGCGAAAAGTGGTTTTTCAACATTAACACAAGTGCGAAAAGTGGTTTTTCCACACTAATACAAGTGCAAAAGTGGTTTCCTGCACCAACACAAGTGCGAAAAGTGGTTTTTCAACACTAACACAAGTGCGAAAAGTGGTTTTTCAACACTAACACAAGTGCGAAAAGTGGTTTTTCCACACTAATACAAGTGCAAAAGTGGTTTCCTGCACCAACACAAGTGCGAAAAGTGGTTTTTCAACACTAACACAAGTGCGAAAAGTGGTTTTTCAACACTATCACAAGTGCAAAAAGTGTTTTTTCCACATTAATACAAGTGCAAAAGTAGTTTCCTGCACCAACACAAGTGCGAAAAGTGGTTTTTCAACACTAACACAAGTGCGAAAAGTGGTTTTTCTACACTATCACAAGTGCAAAAAGTGTTTTTTCCACACTAATACAAGTGCAAAAGTGGTTTCCTGCCCCAACACAAGTGCGAAAAGTGGTTTTTCAACACTAACACAAGTGCGAAAAGTGGTTTTTCAACACTAACACAAGTGCGAAAAGTGGTTTTTCCACACTAATACAAGTGCAAAAGTGGTTTCCTGCACCAACACAAGTGCGAAAAGTGGTTTTTCAACACTAACACAAGTGCGAAAAGTGGTTTTTCAACACTATCACAAATGCAAAAAGGGTTTTTTCCACACTAATACAAGTGCAAAAGTGGTTTCCTGCACCAACACAAGTGCGAAAAGTGGTTTTTCAACACTAACACAAGTGCGAAAAGTGGCTTTTCAACACTAACACAAGTGCGAAAAGTGGTTTTTCCACACTAATACAAGTGCAAAAGTGGTTTCTTGCACCAACACAAGTGCAAAAAGTGTTTTTTCAACACTAACACAAATGCGAAAAGTGGTTTTTCAACACTATCACAAGTGCAAAAAGTGTTTTTTCCACACTAATACAAGTGCAAAAGTGGTTTCCTGCACCAACACAAGTGCGAAAAGTGGTTTTTCAACACTAACACAAGTGCGAAAAGTGGTTTTTCAACACTAACACAAGTGCGAAAAGTGGTTTTACCACACGAATACAAGTGCAAAAGTGGGTTCCTGCACCAACACAAGTGTGAAAGGTGGTTTTTCAACACTAACACAAGTGTGAAAAGTGGTTTTCAACACTAACACAAGTGCGAAAAGTGGTTTTTCCACACTAATACAAGTGCAAAAGTGGTTTCCTGCACCAACACAAGTGCGAAAAGTGGTTTTTCAACACTAACACAAGTGCGAAAAGTGGTTTTTCAACACTATCACAAGTGCAAAAAGTGTTTTTTCCATACTAATACAAGTGCAAAAGTGGTTTCCTGCACCAACACAATTGCGAAAAGTGGTTTTTCAACACTAACACAAGTGTGAAAAGTGGTTTTTCAACACTAACACAAGTGCAAAAAGTGGTTTTTCCAAACTAATACAAGTGCAAAAGTGGTTTCCTGCACCAACACAAGTGTGAAAAGTGGTTTTTCAACACTAACACAAGTGCGAAAAGTGGTTTTTCAACACTAACACAAGTGCGAAAAGTGGTTTTTCCACACTAATACAAGTGCAAAAGTGGTTTCCTGCACCAACACAAGTGCGAAAAGTGGTTTTTCAACACTAACACAAGTGCGAAAAGTGGTTTTTCAACACTATCACAAATGCAAAAAGGGTTTTTTCCACACTAATACAAGTGCAAAAGTGGTTTCCTGCACCAACACAAGTGCGAAAAGTGGTTTTTCAACACTAACACAAGTGCGAAAAGTGGCTTTTCAACACTAACACAAGTGCGAAAAGTGGTTTTTCCACACTAATACAAGTGCAAAAGTGGTTTCTTGCACCAACACAAGTGCAAAAAGTGTTTTTTCAACACTAACACAAGTGCGAAAAGTGGTTTTTCAACACTATCACAAGTGCAAAAAGTGTTTTTTCCACACTAATACAAGTGCAAAAGTGGTTTCCTTCACCAACACAAGTGCGAAAAGTGGTTTTTCAACACTAACACAAGTGCGAAAAGTGGTTTTTCAACACTAACACAAATGCGAAAAGTGGTTTTTCAACATTAACACAAGTGCGAAAAGTGGTTTTTCCACACTAATACAAGTGCAAAAGTGGTTTCCTGCACCAACACAAGTGCGAAAAGTGGTTTTTCAACACTAACACAAGCGCGAAAAGTGGTTTTTCAACACTAACACAAGTGCGAAAAGTGGTTTTTCCACACTAATACAAGTGCAAAAGTGGTTTCCTGCACCAACACAAGTGCGAAATGTGGTTTTTCAACACTAACACAAGTGCGAAAAGTGGTTTTTCAACACTATCACAAGTGCAAAAAGTGGTTTTTCCACACTAATACAAGTGCAAAAGTGGTTTCCTGCACCAACACAAGTGCGAAAAGTGGTTTTTCAACACTAACACAAGTGCGAAAAGTGGTTTTTCAACACTAACACAAGTGCGAAAAGTGGTTTTTCCACACTAATACAAGTGCAAAAGTGGTTTCTTGCACCAACACAAGTGCAAAAAGTGTTTTTTCCAACAATAACACAAGTGCGAAAAGTGGTTTTTCAACACTATCACAAGTGCAAAAAGTGTTTTTTCCACACTAATACAAGTGCAAAAGTGGTTTCCTGCACCAACACAAGTGCGAAAAGTGGTTTTTCAACACTTACACAAGTGCGAAAAGTGGTTTTTCAACACTAACACAAGTGCGAAAAGTGGTTTTTCAACATTAACACAAGTGCGAAAAGTGGTTTTTCCACACTAATACAAGTGCAAAAGTGGTTTCCTGCACCAACACAAGTGCGAAAAGTGGATTTTCAACACTAACACAAGTGCGAAAAGTGGTTTTTCAACACTAACACAAGTGCGAAAAGTGGTTTTTCCACACTAATACAAGTGCAAAAGTGGTTTCCTGCACCAACACAAGTGCGAAAAGTGGTTTTTCAACACTAACACAAGTGCGAAAAGTGGTTTTTCAACACTATCACAAGTGCAAAAAGTGTTTTTTCCACACTAATACAAGTGCAAAAGTAGTTTCCTGCACCAACACAAGTGCGAAAAGTGGTTTTTCAACAATAACACAAGTGCGAAAAGTGGTTTTTCAACACTAACACAAGTGCGCAAAGTGGTTTTTCCACATTAATAGAAGTGCAAAAGTGGTTTCCTGCACCAACACAAGTGCGAAAAGTGGTTTATCAAGACTAACACAAGTGCGAAAAGTGGTTTTTCAACACTAACACAAGTGCGAAAAGTGGTTTTTCAACACTATCACAAGTGCAAAAAGTGTTTTTTCCACACTAATACAAGTGCAAAAGTGGTTTCCTGCCCCAACACAAGTGCGAAAAGTGGTTTTTCAACACTAACACAAGTGCGAAAAGTGGTTTTTCAACACTAACACAAGTGCGAAAAGTGGTTTTTCCACCCTAATGCAAGTGCAAAAGTGGTTTCTGCACCAACACAAGTGCGAAAAGTGGTTTTTCAACACTAACACAAGTGCGAAAAGTGGCTTTTCAACACTAACACAAGTGCGAAAAGTGGTTTTTCCACACTAATACAAGTGCAAAAGTGGTTACTTGCACCAACACAAGTGCAAAAAGTGTTTTTTCAACACTAACACAAGTGCGAAAAGTGGTTTTTCAACACTATCACAAGTGCAAAAAGTGTTTTTTCCACACTAATACAAGTGCAAAAGTGGTTTCCTGCACCAACACAAGTGCGAAAAGTGGTTTTTCAACACTATCACAAGTGCAAAAAGTGTTTTTCCACACTAATACGAGTGCAAAAGTGGTTTCCTGCACCAACACAAGTGCGAAAAGTGGTTTTTCAACACTAACACAAGTGCGAAAAGTGGTTTTTCAACACTAACACAAGTGCGAAAAGTGGTTTTACCACACGAATACAAGTGCAAAAGTGGGTTCCTGCACCAACACAAGTGCGAAAGGTGGTTTTTCAACACTAACACAAGTGTGAAAAGTGGTTTTCAACACTAACACAAGTGCGAAAAGTGGTTTTTCCACACTAATACAAGTGCAAAAGTGGTTTCCTGCACCAACACAAGTGCGAAAAGTGGTTTTTCAACACTAACACAAGTGCGAAAAGTGGTTTTTCAACACTATCACAAGTGCAAAAAGTGTTTTTTCCATACTAATACAAGTGCAAAAGTGGTTTCCTGCACCAACACAATTGCGAAAAGTGGTTTTTCAACACTAACACAAGTGTGAAAAGTGGTTTTTCAACACTAACACAAGTGCAAAAAGTGGTTTTTCCAAACTAATACAAGTGCAAAAGTGGTTTCCTGCACCAACACAAGTGTGAAAAGTGGTTTTTCAACACTAACACAAGTGCGAAAAGTGGTTTTTCAACACTAACACAAGTGCGAAAAGTGGTTTTTCCACACTAATACAAGTGCAAAAGTGGTTTCCTGCACCAACACAAGTGCGAAAAGTGGTTTTTCAACACTAACACAAGTGCGAAAAGTGGTTTTTCAACACTATCACAAATGCAAAAAGGGTTTTTTCCACACTAATACAAGTGCAAAAGTGGTTTCCTGCACCAACACAAGTGCGAAAAGTGGTTTTTCAACACTAACACAAGTGCGAAAAGTGGCTTTTCAACACTAACACAAGTGCGAAAAGTGGTTTTTCCACACTAATACAAGTGCAAAAGTGGTTTCTTGCACCAACACAAGTGCAAAAAGTGTTTTTTCAACACTAACACAAGTGCGAAAAGTGGTTTTTCAACACTATCACAAGTTCAAAAAGTGTTTTTTCCACACTAATACAAGTGCAAAAGTGGTTTCCTTCACCAACACAAGTGCGAAAAGTGGTTTTTCAACACTAACACAAGTGCGAAAAGTGGTTTTTCAACACTAACACAAATGCGAAAAGTGGTTTTTCAACATTAACACAAGTGCGAAAAGTGGTTTTTCCACACTAATACAAGTGCAAAAGTGGTTTCCTGCACCAACACAAGTGCGAAAAGTGGTTTTTCAACACTAACACAAGCGCGAAAAGTGGTTTTTCAACACTAACACAAGTGCGAAAAGTGGTTTTTCCACACTAATACAAGTGCAAAAGTGGTTTCCTGCACCAACACAAGTGCGAAATGTGGTTTTTCAACACTAACACAAGTGCGAAAAGTGGTTTTTCAACACTATCACAAGTGCAAAAAGTGGTTTTTCCACACTAATACAAGTGCAAAAGTGGTTTCCTGCACCAACACAAGTGCGAAAAGTGGTTTTTCAACACTAACACAAGTGCGAAAAGTGGTTTTTCAAC
This sequence comes from Myxine glutinosa, assembly GCF_964187855.1. Lineage (NCBI taxonomy): Eukaryota > Metazoa > Chordata > Myxini > Myxiniformes > Myxinidae > Myxine > Myxine glutinosa. The sequence goes on from NW_027617736.1 coordinate 41,259, forward strand.
ACTAACACAAGTGCGAAAAGTGGTTTTTCCACACTAATACAAGTGCAAAAGTGGTTTCTTGCACCAACACAAGTGCAAAAAGTGTTTTTTCCAACAATAACACAAGTGCGAAAAGTGGTTTTTCAACACTATCACAAGTGCAAAAAGTGTTTTTTCCACACTAATACAAGTGCAAAAGTGGTTTCCTGCACCAACACAAGTGCGAAAAGTGGTTTTTCAACACTTACACAAGTGCGAAAAGTGGTTTTTCAACACTAACACAAGTGCGAAAAGTGGTTTTTCAACATTAACACAAGTGCGAAAAGTGGTTTTTCCACACTAATACAAGTGCAAAAGTGGTTTCCTGCACCAACACAAGTGCGAAAAGTGGATTTTCAACACTAACACAAGTGCGAAAAGTGGTTTTTCAACACTAACACAAGTGCGAAAAGTGGTTTTTCCACACTAATACAAGTGCAAAAGTGGTTTCCTGCACCAACACAAGTGCGAAAAGTGGTTTTTCAACACTAACACAAGTGCGAAAAGTGGTTTTTCAACACTATCACAAGTGCAAAAAGTGTTTTTTCCACACTAATACAAGTGCAAAAGTAGTTTCCTGCACCAACACAAGTGCGAAAAGTGGTTTTTCAACAATAACACAAGTGCGAAAAGTGGTTTTTCAACACTAACACAAGTGCGCAAAGTGGTTTTTCCACATTAATAGAAGTGCAAAAGTGGTTTCCTGCACCAACACAAGTGCGAAAAGTGGTTTATCAAGACTAACACAAGTGCGAAAAGTGGTTTTTCAACACTAACACAAGTGCGAAAAGTGGTTTTTCAACACTATCACAAGTGCAAAAAGTGTTTTTTCCACACTAATACAAGTGCCAAAGTGGTTTCCTGCCCCAACACAAGTGCGAAAAGTGGTTTTTCAACACTAACACAAGTGCGAAAAGTGGTTTTTCAACACTAACACAAGTGCGAAAAGTGGTTTTTCCACACTAATACAAGTGCAAAAGTGGTTTCCTGCACCAACACAAGTGCGAAAAGTGGTTTTTCAACACTAACACAAGTGCGAAAAGTGGTTTTTCAACACTATCACAAATGCAAAAAGGGTTTTTTCCACACTAATACAAGTGCAAAAGTGGTTTCCTGCACCAACACAAGTGCGAAAAAGTGGTTTTTCAACACTAACACAAGTGCGAAAAGTGGCTTTTCAACACTAACACAAGTGCGAAAAGTGGTTTTTCCACACTAATACAAGTGCAAAAGTGGTTTCTTGCACCAACACAAGTGCAAAAAGTGTTTTTTCAACACTAACACAAGTGCGAAAAGTGGTTTTTCAACACTATCACAAGTGCAAAAAGTGTTTTTTCCACACTAATACAAGTGCAAAAGTGGTTTCCTACACCAACACAAGTGCGAAAAGTGGTTTTTCAACACTAACACAAGTGCGAAAAGTGGTTTTTCAACACTAACACAAGTGCGAAAAGTGGTTTTTCAACATTAACACAAGTGCGAAAAGTGGTTTTTCCACACTAATACAAGTGCAAAAGTGGTTTCCTGCACCAACACAAGTGCGAAAAGTGGTTTTTCAACACTAACACAAGCGCAAAAAGTGGTTTTTCAACACTAACACAAGTGCGAAAAGTGGTTTTTCCACACTAATACAAGTGCAAAAGTGGTTTCCTGCACCAACACAAGTGCGAAAAGTGGTTTTTCAACACTAACACAAGTGCAAAAAGTGGTTTTTCAACACTAACACAAGTGCGAAAAGTGGTTTTTCAACACTAACACAAATGCGAAAAGTGGTTTTTCAACATTAACACAAGTGCGAAAAGTGGTTTTTCCACACTAATACAAGTGCAAAAGTGGTTTCCTGCACCAACACAAGTGCGAAAAGTGGTTTTTCAACACTAACACAAGCGCGAAAAGTGGTTTTTCAACACTAACACAAGTGCGAAAAGTGGTTTTTCCACACTAATACAAGTGCAAAAGTGGTTTCCTGCACCAACACAAGTGCGAAATGTGGTTTTTCAACACTAACACAAGTGCGAAAAGTGGTTTTTCAACACTATCACAAGTGCAAAAAGTGGTTTTTCCACACTAATACAAGTGCAAAAGTGGTTTCCTGCACCAACACAAGTGCGAAAAGTGGTTTTTCAACACTAACACAAGTGCGAAAAGTGGTTTTTCAACACTAACACAAGTGCGAAAAGTGGTTTTTCCACACTAATACAAGTGCAAAAGTGGTTTCTTGCACCAACACAAGTGCAAAAAGTGTTTTTTCCAACAATAACACAAGTGCGAAAAGTGGTTTTTCAACACTATCACAAGTGCAAAAAGTGTTTTTTCCACACTAATACAAGTGCAAAAGTGGTTTCCTGCACCAACACAAGTGCGAAAAGTGGTTTTTCAACACTTACACAAGTGCGAAAAGTGGTTTTTCAACACTAACACAAGTGCGAAAAGTGGTTTTTCAACATTAACACAAGTGCGAAAAGTGGTTTTTCCACACTAATACAAGTGCAAAAGTGGTTTCCTGCACCAACACAAGTGCGAAAAGTGGATTTTCAACACTAACACAAGTGCGAAAAGTGGTTTTTCAACACTAACACAAGTGCGAAAAGTGGTTTTTCCACACTAATACAAGTGCAAAAGTGGTTTCCTGCACCAACACAAGTGCGAAAAGTGGTTTTTCAACACTAACACAAGTGCGAAAAGTGGTTTTTCAACACTATCACAAGTGCAAAAAGTGTTTTTTCCATACTAATACAAGTGCAAAAGTAGTTTCCTGCACCAACACAAGTGCGAAAAGTGGTTTTTCAACAATAACACAAGTGCGAAAAGTGGTTTTTCAACACTAACACAAGTGCGCAAAGTGGTTTTTCCACATTAATAGAAGTGCAAAAGTGGTTTCCTGCACCAACACAAGTGCGAAAAGTGGTTTATCAAGACTAACACAAGTGCGAAAAGTGGTTTTTCAACACTAACACAAGTGCGAAAAGTGGTTTTTCAACACTATCACAAGTGCAAAAAGTGTTTTTTCCACACTAATACAAGTGCAAAAGTGGTTTCCTGCCCCAACACAAGTGCGAAAAGTGGTTTTTCAACACTAACACAAGTGCGAAAAGTGGTTTTTCAACACTAACACAAGTGCGAAAAGTGGTTTTTCCACCCTAATGCAAGTGCAAAAGTGGTTTCTGCACCAACACAAGTGCGAAAAGTGGTTTTTCAACACTAACACAAGTGCGAAAAGTGGTTTTTCAACACTATCACAAATGCAAAAAGGGTTTTTTCCACACTAATACAAGCGCAAAAGTGGTTTCCTGCACCAACACAAGTGCGAAAAGTGGTTTTTCAACACTAACACAAGTGCGAAAAGTGGCTTTTCAACACTAACACAAGTGCGAAAAGTGGTTTTTCCACACTAATACAAGTGCAAAAGTGGTTACTTGCACCAACACAAGTGCAAAAAGTGTTTTTTCAACACTAACACAAGTGCGAAAAGTGGTTTTTCAACACTATCACAAGTGCAAAAAGTGTTTTTTCCACACTAATACAAGTGCAAAAGTGGTTTCCTGCACCAACACAAGTGCGAAAAGTGGTTTTTCAACACTATCACAAGTGCAAAAAGTGTTTTTCCACACTAATACGAGTGCAAAAGTGGTTTCCTGCACCAACACAAGTGCGAAAAGTGGTTTTTCAACACTAACACAAGTGCGAAAAGTGGTTTTTCAACACTAACACAAGTGCGAAAAGTGGTTTTACCACACGAATACAAGTGCAAAAGTGGGTTCCTGCACCAACACAAGTGCGAAAGGTGGTTTTTCAACACTAACACAAGTGTGAAAAGTGGTTTTCAACACTAACACAAGTGCGAAAAGTGGTTTTTCCACACTAATACAAGTGCAAAAGTGGTTTCCTGCACCAACACAAGTGCGAAAAGTGGTTTTTCAACACTAACACAAGTGCGAAAAGTGGTTTTTCAACACTATCACAAGTGCAAAAAGTGTTTTTTCCATACTAATACAAGTGCAAAAGTGGTTTCCTGCACCAACACAATTGCGAAAAGTGGTTTTTCAACACTAACACAAGTGTGAAAAGTGGTTTTTCAACACTAACACAAGTGCAAAAAGTGGTTTTTCCAAACTAATACAAGTGCAAAAGTGGTTTCCTGCACCAACACAAGTGTGAAAAGTGGTTTTTCAACACTAACACAAGTGCGAAAAGTGGTTTTTCAACACTAACACAAGTGCGAAAAGTGGTTTTTCCACACTAATACAAGTGCAAAAGTGGTTTCCTGCACCAACACAAGTGCGAAAAGTGGTTTTTCAACACTAACACAAGTGCGAAAAGTGGTTTTTCAACACTATCACAAATGCAAAAAGGGTTTTTTCCACACTAATACAAGTGCAAAAGTGGTTTCCTGCACCAACACAAGTGCGAAAAGTGGTTTTTCAACACTAACACAAGTGCGAAAAGTGGCTTTTCAACACTAACACAAGTGCGAAAAGTGGTTTTTCCACACTAATACAAGTGCAAAAGTGGTTTCTTGCACCAACACAAGTGCAAAAAGTGTTTTTTCAACACTAACACAAGTGCGAAAAGTGGTTTTTCAACACTATCACAAGTTCAAAAAGTGTTTTTTCCACACTAATACAAGTGCAAAAGTGGTTTCCTTCACCAACACAAGTGCGAAAAGTGGTTTTTCAACACTAACACAAGTGCGAAAAGTGGTTTTTCAACACTAACACAAATGCGAAAAGTGGTTTTTCAACATTAACACAAGTGCGAAAAGTGGTTTTTCCACACTAATACAAGTGCAAAAGTGGTTTCCTGCACCAACACAAGTGCGAAAAGTGGTTTTTCAACACTAACACAAGCGCGAAAAGTGGTTTTTCAACACTAACACAAGTGCGAAAAGTGGTTTTTCCACACTAATACAAGTGCAAAAGTGGTTTCCTGCACCAACACAAGTGCGAAATGTGGTTTTTCAACACTAACACAAGTGCGAAAAGTGGTTTTTCAACACTATCACAAGTGCAAAAAGTGGTTTTTCCACACTAATACAAGTGCAAAAGTGGTTTCCTGCACCAACACAAGTGCGAAAAGTGGTTTTTCAACACTAACACAAGTGCGAAAAGTGGTTTTTCAACACTAACACAAGTGCGAAAAGTGGTTTTTCCACACTAATACAAGTGCAAAAGTGGTTTCTTGCACCAACACAAGTGCAAAAAGTGTTTTTTCCAACAATAACACAAGTGCGAAAAGTGGTTTTTCAACACTATCACAAGTGCAAAAAGTGTTTTTTCCACACTAATACAAGTGCAAAAGTGGTTTCCTGCACCAACACAAGTGCGAAAAGTGGTTTTTCAACACTTACACAAGTGCGAAAAGTGGTTTTTCAACACTAACACAAGTGCGAAAAGTGGTTTTTCAACATTAACACAAGTGCGAAAAGTGGTTTTTCCACACTAATACAAGTGCAAAAGTGGTTTCCTGCACCAACACAAGTGCGAAAAGTGGATTTTCAACACTAACACAAGTGCGAAAAGTGGTTTTTCAACACTAACACAAGTGCGAAAAGTGGTTTTTCCACACTAATACAAGTGCAAAAGTGGTTTCCTGCACCAACACAAGTGCGAAAAGTGGTTTTTCAACACTAACACAAGTGCGAAAAGTGGTTTTTCAACACTATCACAAGTGCAAAAAGTGTTTTTTCCACACTAATACAAGTGCAAAAGTAGTTTCCTGCACCAACACAAGTGCGAAAAGTGGTTTTTCAACAATAACACAAGTGCGAAAAGTGGTTTTTCAACACTAACACAAGTGCGCAAAGTGGTTTTTCCACATTAATAGAAGTGCAAAAGTGGTTTCCTGCACCAACACAAGTGCGAAAAGTGGTTTATCAAGACTAACACAAGTGCGAAAAGTGGTTTTTCAACACTAACACAAGTGCGAAAAGTGGTTTTTCAACACTATCACAAGTGCAAAAAGTGTTTTTTCCACACTAATACAAGTGCCAAAGTGGTTTCCTGCCCCAACACAAGTGCGAAAAGTGGTTTTTCAACACTAACACAAGTGCGAAAAGTGGTTTTTCAACACTAACACAAGTGCGAAAAGTGGTTTTTCCACACTAATACAAGTGCAAAAGTGGTTTCCTGCACCAACACAAGTGCGAAAAGTGGTTTTTCAACACTAACACAAGTGCGAAAAGTGGTTTTTCAACACTATCACAAATGCAAAAAGGGTTTTTTCCACACTAATACAAGTGCAAAAGTGGTTTCCTGCACCAACACAAGTGCGAAAAAGTGGTTTTTCAACACTAACACAAGTGCGAAAAGTGGCTTTTCAACACTAACACAAGTGCGAAAAGTGGTTTTTCCACACTAATACAAGTGCAAAAGTGGTTTCTTGCACCAACACAAGTGCAAAAAGTGTTTTTTCAACACTAACACAAGTGCGAAAAGTGGTTTTTCAACACTATCACAAGTGCAAAAAGTGTTTTTTCCACACTAATACAAGTGCAAAAGTGGTTTCCTACACCAACACAAGTGCGAAAAGTGGTTTTTCAACACTAACACAAGTGCGAAAAGTGGTTTTTCAACACTAACACAAGTGCGAAAAGTGGTTTTTCAACATTAACACAAGTGCGAAAAGTGGTTTTTCCACACTAATACAAGTGCAAAAGTGGTTTCCTGCACCAACACAAGTGCGAAAAGTGGTTTTTCAACACTAACACAAGCGCAAAAAGTGGTTTTTCAACACTAACACAAGTGCGAAAAGTGGTTTTTCCACACTAATACAAGTGCAAAAGTGGTTTCCTGCACCAACACAAGTGCGAAAAGTGGTTTTTCAACACTAACACAAGTGCAAAAAGTGGTTTTTCAACACTAACACAAGTGCGAAAAGTGGTTTTTCCACACTAATACAAGTGCAAAAGTGGTTTCTTGCACCAACACAAGTGCAAAAAGTGTTTTTTCAACACTAACACAAGTGCGAAAAGTGGTTTTTCAACACTATCACAAGTGCAAAAAGTGTTTTTTCCAAACTAATACAAGTGCAAAAGTGGTTTCCTGCACCAACACAAGTGCGAAAAGTGGTTTTTCAACACTTACACAAGTGCGAAAAGTGGTTTTTCAACACTAACACAAGTGCGAAAAGTGGTTTTTCAACATTAACACAAGTGCGAAAAGTGGTTTTTCCACACTAATACAAGTGCAAAAGTGGTTTCCTGCACCAACACAAGTGCGAAAAGTGGTTTTTCAACACTAACACAAGTGCGAAAAGTGGTTTTTCAACACTAACACAAGTGCGAAAAGTGGTTTTTCCACACTAATACAAGTGCAAAAGTGGTTTCCTGCACCAACACAAGTGCGAAATGTGGTTTTTCAACACTAACACAAGTGCGAAAAGTGGTTTTTCAACACTATCACAAGTGCAAAAAGTGTTTTTTCCACACTAATACAAGTGCAAAAGTGGTTTCCTGCACCAACACAAGTGCGAAAAGTGGTTTTTCAACACTAACACAAGTGCGAAAAGTGGTTTTTCCACACGAATACAAATGCAAAAGTGGTTTCCTGCACCAACACAAGTGCGAAAGGTGGTTTTTCAACACTAACACAAGTGCGAAAAGTGGTTTTTCAACACTATCACAAGTGCAAAAAGTGTTTTTTCCACACTAATACAAGTGCAAAAGTGGTTTCCTGCACCAACACAAGTGCGAAAAGTGGTTTTTCAACACTAACACAAGCGCGAAAAGTGGTTTTTCAACACTAACACAAGTGTGAAAAGTGGTTTTTCAACACTAACACAAGTGCAAAAAGTGGTTTTTCCAAACTAATACAAGTGCAAAAGTGGTTTCCTGCACCAACACAAGTGCGAAAAGTGGTTTTTCAACACTAACACAAGTGCGAAAAGTGGTTTTTCAACACTATCACAAGTGCAAAAAGTGTTTTTTCCACATTAATACAAGTGCAAAAGTAGTTTCCTGCACCAACACAAGTGCGAAAAGTGGTTTTTCAACACTAACACAAGTGTGAAAAGTGGTTTTTCTACACTATCACAAGTGCAAAAAGTGTTTTTTCCACACTAATACAAGTGCAAAAGTGGTTTCCTGCCCCAACACAAGTGCGAAAAGTGGTTTTTCAACACTAACACAAGTGCGAAAAGTGGTTTTTCAACACTAACACAAGTGCGAAAAGTGGTTTTTCCACACTAATACAAGTGCAAAAGTGGTTTCCTGCACCAACACAAGTGCGAAAAGTGGTTTTTCAACACTAACACAAGTGCGAAAAGTGGTTTTTCAACACTATCACAAATGCAAAAAGGGTTTTTTCCACACTAATACAAGTGCAAAAGTGGTTTCCTGCACCAACACAAGTGCGAAAAGTGGTTTTTCAACACTAACACAAGTGCGAAAAGTGGTTTTTCAACACTAACACAAGTGCGAAAAGTGGTTTTACCACACGAATACAAGTGCAAAAGTGGTTTCCTGCCCCAACACAAGTGCGAAAAGTGGTTTTTCAACACTAACACAAGTGCGAAAAGTGGTTTTTCAACACTAACACAAGTGCGAAAAGTGGTTTTTCCACCCTAATGCAAGTGCAAAAGTGGTTTCTGCACCAACACAAGTGCGAAAAGTGGTTTTTCAACACTAACACAAGTGCGAAAAGTGGTTTTTCAACACTATCACAAATGCAAAAAGGGTTTTTTCCACACTAATACAAGCGCAAAAGTGGTTTCCTGCACCAACACAAGTGCGAAAAGTGGTTTTTCAACACTAACACAAGTGCGAAAAGTGGCTTTTCAACACTAACACAAGTGCGAAAAGTGGTTTTTCCACACTAATACAAGTGCAAAAGTGGTTACTTGCACCAACACAAGTGCAAAAAGTGTTTTTTCAACACTAACACAAGTGCGAAAAGTGGTTTTTCAACACTATCACAAGTGCAAAAAGGGTTTTTTCCACACTAATACAAGTGCAAAAGTGGTTTCCTGCACCAACACAAGTGCGAAAAGTGGTTTTTCAACACTAACACAAGTGCGAAAAGTGGCTTTTCAACACTAACACAAGTGCGAAAAGTGGTTTTTCCACACTAATACAAGTGCAAAAGTGGTTTCTTGCACCAACACAAGTGCAAAAAGTGTTTTTTCAACACTAACACAAATGCGAAAAGTGGTTTTTCAACACTATCACAAGTGCAAAAAGTGTTTTTTCCACACTAATACAAGTGCAAAAGTGGTTTCCTGCACCAACACAAGTGCGAAAAGTGGTTTTTCAACACTAACACAAGTGCGAAAAGTGGTTTTTCAACACTAACACAAGTGCGAAAAGTGGTTTTACCACACGAATACAAGTGCAAAAGTGGGTTCCTGCACCAACACAAGTGTGAAAGGTGGTTTTTCAACACTAACACAAGTGTGAAAAGTGGTTTTCAACACTAACACAAGTGCGAAAAGTGGTTTTTCCACACTAATACAAGTGCAAAAGTGGTTTCCTGCACCAACACAAGTGCGAAAAGTGGTTTTTCAACACTAACACAAGTGCGAAAAGTGGTTTTTCAACACTATCACAAGTGCAAAAAGTGTTTTTTCCATACTAATACAAGTGCAAAAGTGGTTTCCTGCACCAACACAATTGCGAAAAGTGGTTTTTCAACACTAACACAAGTGTGAAAAGTGGTTTTTCAACACTAACACAAGTGCAAAAAGTGGTTTTTCCAAACTAATACAAGTGCAAAAGTGGTTTCCTGCACCAACACAAGTGTGAAAAGTGGTTTTTCAACACTAACACAAGTGCGAAAAGTGGTTTTTCAACACTAACACAAGTGCGAAAAGTGGTTTTTCCACACTAATACAAGTGCAAAAGTGGTTTCCTGCACCAACACAAGTGCGAAAAGTGGTTTTTCAACACTAACACAAGTGCGAAAAGTGGTTTTTCAACACTATCACAAATGCAAAAAGGGTTTTTTCCACACTAATACAAGTGCAAAAGTGGTTTCCTGCACCAACACAAGTGCGAAAAGTGGTTTTTCAACACTAACACAAGTGCGAAAAGTGGCTTTTCAACACTAACACAAGTGCGAAAAGTGGTTTTTCCACACTAATACAAGTGCAAAAGTGGTTTCCTGCACCAACACAAGTGCGAAAAGTGGTTTTTCAACACTAACACAAGTGCGAAAAGTGGTTTTTCAACACTATCACAAGTGCAAAAAGTGTTTTTTCCACACTAATACAAGTGCAAAAGTAGTTTCCTGCACCAACACAAGTGCGAAAAGTGGTTTTTCAACAATAACACAAGTGCGAAAAGTGGTTTTTCAACACTAACACAAGTGCGCAAAGTGGTTTTTCCACATTAATAGAAGTGCAAAAGTGGTTTCCTGCACCAACACAAGTGCGAAAAGTGGTTTATCAAGACTAACACAAGTGCGAAAAGTGGTTTTTCAACACTAACACAAGTGCGAAAAGTGGTTTTTCAACACTATCACAAGTGCAAAAAGTGTTTTTTCCACACTAATACAAGTGCAAAAGTGGTTTCCTGCCCCAACACAAGTGCGAAAAGTGGTTTTTCAACACTAACACAAGTGCGAAAAGTGGTTTTTCAACACTAACACAAGTGCGAAAAGTGGTTTTTCCACCCTAATGCAAGTGCAAAAGTGGTTTCTGCACCAACACAAGTGCGAAAAGTGGTTTTTCAACACTAACACAAGTGCGAAAAGTGGTTTTTCAACACTATCACAAATGCAAAAAGGGTTTTTTCCACACTAATACAAGCGCAAAAGTGGTTTCCTGCACCAACACAAGTGCGAAAAGTGGTTTTTCAACACTAACACAAGTGCGAAAAGTGGTTTTTCAACACTAACACAAGTGCGAAAAGTGGTTTTTCCACACTAATACAAGTGCAAAAGTGGTTTCCTGCACCAACACAAGTGCGAAAAGTGGTTTTTCAACACTAACACAAGTGCGAAAAGTGGTTTTTCAACACTATCACAAATGCAAAAAGGGTTTTTTCCACACTAATACAAGTGCAAAAGTGGTTTCCTGCACCAACACAAGTGCGAAAAGTGGTTTTTCAACACTAACACAAGTGCGAAAAGTGGCTTTTCAACACTAACACAAGTGCGAAAAGTGGTTTTTCCACACTAATACAAGTGCAAAAGTGGTTTCTTGCACCAACACAAGTGCAAAAAGTGTTTTTTCAACACTAACACAAATGCGAAAAGTGGTTTTTCAACACTATCACAAGTGCAAAAAGTGTTTTTTCCACACTAATACAAGTGCAAAAGTGGTTTCCTGCACCAACACAAGTGCGAAAAGTGGTTTTTCAACACTAACACAAGTGCGAAAAGTGGTTTTTCAACACTAACACAAGTGCGAAAAGTGGTTTTACCACACGAATACAAGTGCAAAAGTGGGTTCCTGCACCAACACAAGTGTGAAAGGTGGTTTTTCAACACTAACACAAGTGTGAAAAGTGGTTTTCAACACTAACACAAGTGCGAAAAGTGGTTTTTCCACACTAATACAAGTGCAAAAGTGGTTTCCTGCACCAACACAAGTGCGAAAAGTGGTTTTTCAACACTAACACAAGTGCGAAAAGTGGTTTTTCAACACTATCACAAGTGCAAAAAGTGTTTTTTCCATACTAATACAAGTGCAAAAGTGGTTTCCTGCACCAACACAATTGCGAAAAGTGGTTTTTCAACACTAACACAAGTGTGAAAAGTGGTTTTTCAACACTAACACAAGTGCAAAAAGTGGTTTTTCCAAACTAATACAAGTGCAAAAGTGGTTTCCTGCACCAACACAAGTGTGAAAAGTGGTTTTTCAACACTAACACAAGTGCGAAAAGTGGTTTTTCAACACTAACACAAGTGCGAAAAGTGGTTTTTCCACACTAATACAAGTGCAAAAGTGGTTTCCTGCACCAACACAAGTGCGAAAAGTGGTTTTTCAACACTAACACAAGTGCGAAAAGTGGTTTTTCAACACTATCACAAATGCAAAAAGGGTTTTTTCCACACTAATACAAGTGCAAAAGTGGTTTCCTGCACCAACACAAGTGCGAAAAGTGGTTTTTCAACACTAACACAAGTGCGAAAAGTGGCTTTTCAACACTAACACAAGTGCGAAAAGTGGTTTTTCCACACTAATACAAGTGCAAAAGTGGTTTCTTGCACCAACACAAGTGCAAAAAGTGTTTTTTCAACACTAACACAAGTGCGAAAAGTGGTTTTTCAACACTATCACAAGTGCAAAAAGTGTTTTTTCCACACTAATACAAGTGCAAAAGTGGTTTCCTTCACCAACACAAGTGCGAAAAGTGGTTTTTCAACACTAACACAAGTGCGAAAAGTGGTTTTTCAACACTAACACAAATGCGAAAAGTGGTTTTTCAACATTAACACAAGTGCGAAAAGTGGTTTTTCCACACTAATACAAGTGCAAAAGTGGTTTCCTGCACCAACACAAGTGCGAAAAGTGGTTTTTCAACACTAACACAAGCGCGAAAAGTGGTTTTTCAACACTAACACAAGTGCGAAAAGTGGTTTTTCCACACTAATACAAGTGCAAAAGTGGTTTCCTGCACCAACACAAGTGCGAAATGTGGTTTTTCAACACTAACACAAGTGCGAAAAGTGGTTTTTCAACACTATCACAAGTGCAAAAAGTGGTTTTTCCACACTAATACAAGTGCAAAAGTGGTTTCCTGCACCAACACAAGTGCGAAAAGTGGTTTTTCAACACTAACACAAGTGCGAAAAGTGGTTTTTCAACACTAACACAAGTGCGAAAAGTGGTTTTTCCACACTAATACAAGTGCAAAAGTGGTTTCTTGCACCAACACAAGTGCAAAAAGTGTTTTTTCCAACAATAACACAAGTGCGAAAAGTGGTTTTTCAACACTATCACAAGTGCAAAAAGTGTTTTTTCCACACTAATACAAGTGCAAAAGTGGTTTCCTGCACCAACACAAGTGCGAAAAGTGGTTTTTCAACACTAACACAAGTGCGAAAAGTGGCTTTTCAACACTAACACAAGTGCGAAAAGTGGTTTTTCCACACTAATACAAGTGCAAAAGTGGTTTCTTGCACCAACACAAGTGCAAAAAGTGTTTTTTCAACACTAACACAAGTGCGAAAAGTGGTTTTTCAACACTATCACAAGTGCAAAAAGTGTTTTTTCCACACTAATACAAGTGCAAAAGTGGTTTCCTTCACCAACACAAGTGCGAAAAGTGGTTTTTCAACACTAACACAAGTGCGAAAAGTGGTTTTTCAACACTAACACAAATGCGAAAAGTGGTTTTTCAACATTAACACAAGTGCGAAAAGTGGTTTTTCCACACTAATACAAGTGCAAAAGTGGTTTCCTGCACCAACACAAGTGCGAAAAGTGGTTTTTCAACACTAACACAAGCGCGAAAAGTGGTTTTTCAACACTAACACAAGTGCGAAAAGTGGTTTTTCCACACTAATACAAGTGCAAAAGTGGTTTCCTGCACCAACACAAGTGCGAAATGTGGTTTTTCAACACTAACACAAGTGCGAAAAGTGGTTTTTCAACACTATCACAAGTGCAAAAAGTGGTTTTTCCACACTAATACAAGTGCAAAAGTGGTTTCCTGCACCAACACAAGTGCGAAAAGTGGTTTTTCAACACTAACACAAGTGCGAAAAGTGGTTTTTCAACACTAACACAAGTGCGAAAAGTGGTTTTTCCACACTAATACAAGTGCAAAAGTGGTTTCTTGCACCAACACAAGTGCAAAAAGTGTTTTTTCCAACAATAACACAAGTGCGAAAAGTGGTTTTTCAACACTATCACAAGTGCAAAAAGTGTTTTTTCCACACTAATACAAGTGCAAAAGTGGTTTCCTGCACCAACACAAGTGCGAAAAGTGGTTTTTCAACACTTACACAAGTGCGAAAAGTGGTTTTTCAACACTAACACAAGTGCGAAAAGTGGTTTTTCAACATTAACACAAGTGCGAAAAGTGGTTTTTCCACACTAATACAAGTGCAAAAGTGGTTTCCTGCACCAACACAAGTGCGAAAAGTGGATTTTCAACACTAACACAAGTGCGAAAAGTGGTTTTTCAACACTAACACAAGTGCGAAAAGTGGTTTTTCCACACTAATACAAGTGCAAAAGTGGTTTCCTGCACCAACACAAGTGCGAAAAGTGGTTTTTCAACACTAACACAAGTGCGAAAAGTGGTTTTTCAACACTATCACAAGTGCAAAAAGTGTTTTTTCCACACTAATACAAGTGCAAAAGTAGTTTCCTGCACCAACACAAGTGCGAAAAGTGGTTTTTCAACAATAACACAAGTGCGAAAAGTGGTTTTTCAACACTAACACAAGTGCGCAAAGTGGTTTTTCCACATTAATAGAAGTGCAAAAGTGGTTTCCTGCACCAACACAAGTGCGAAAAGTGGTTTATCAAGACTAACACAAGTGCGAAAAGTGGTTTTTCAACACTAACACAAGTGCGAAAAGTGGTTTTTCAACACTATCACAAGTGCAAAAAGTGTTTTTTCCACACTAATACAAGTGCAAAAGTGGTTTCCTGCCCCAACACAAGTGCGAAAAGTGGTTTTTCAACACTAACACAAGTGCGAAAAGTGGTTTTTCAACACTAACACAAGTGCGAAAAGTGGTTTTTCCACCCTAATGCAAGTGCAAAAGTGGTTTCTGCACCAACACAAGTGCGAAAAGTGGTTTTTCAACACTAACACAAGTGCGAAAAGTGGTTTTTCAACACTATCACAAATGCAAAAAGGGTTTTTTCCACACTAATACAAGCGCAAAAGTGGTTTCCTGCACCAACACAAGTGCGAAAAGTGGTTTTTCAACACTAACACAAGTGCGAAAAGTGGCTTTTCAACACTAACACAAGTGCGAAAAGTGGTTTTTCCACACTAATACAAGTGCAAAAGTGGTTACTTGCACCAACACAAGTGCAAAAAGTGTTTTTTCAACACTAACACAAGTGCGAAAAGTGGTTTTTCAACACTATCACAAGTGCAAAAAGTGTTTTTTCCACACTAATACAAGTGCAAAAGTGGTTTCCTGCACCAACACAAGTGCGAAAAGTGGTTTTTCAACACTATCACAAGTGCAAAAAGTGTTTTTCCACACTAATACGAGTGCAAAAGTGGTTTCCTGCACCAACACAAGTGCGAAAAGTGGTTTTTCAACACTAACACAAGTGCGAAAAGTGGTTTTTCAACACTAACACAAGTGCGAAAAGTGGTTTTACCACACGAATACAAGTGCAAAAGTGGGTTCCTGCACCAACACAAGTGCGAAAGGTGGTTTTTCAACACTAACACAAGTGTGAAAAGTGGTTTTCAACACTAACACAAGTGCGAAAAGTGGTTTTTCCACACTAATACAAGTGCAAAAGTGGTTTCCTGCACCAACACAAGTGCGAAAAGTGGTTTTTCAACACTAACACAAGTGCGAAAAGTGGTTTTTCAACACTATCACAAGTGCAAAAAGTGTTTTTTCCATACTAATATAAGTGCAAAAGTGGTTTCCTGCACCAACACAATTGCGAAAAGTGGTTTTTCAACACTAACACAAGTGTGAAAAGTGGTTTTTCAACACTAACACAAGTGCAAAAAGTGGTTTTTCCAAACTAATACAAGTGCAAAAGTGGTTTCCTGCACCAACACAAGTGTGAAAAGTGGTTTTTCAACACTAACACAAGTGCGAAAAGTGGTTTTTCAACACTAACACAAGTGCGAAAAGTGGTTTTTCCACACTAATACAAGTGCAAAAGTGGTTTCCTGCACCAACACAAGTGCGAAAAGTGGTTTTTCAACACTAACACAAGTGCGAAAAGTGGTTTTTCAACACTATCACAAATGCAAAAAGGGTTTTTTCCACACTAATACAAGTGCAAAAGTGGTTTCCTGCACCAACACAAGTGCGAAAAGTGGTTTTTCAACACTAACACAAGTGCGAAAAGTGGCTTTTCAACACTAACACAAGTGCGAAAAGTGGTTTTTCCACACTAATACAAGTGCAAAAGTGGTTTCTTGCACCAACACAAGTGCAAAAAGTGTGTTTTCAACACTAACACAAGTGCGAAAAGTGGTTTTTCAACACTATCACAAGTGCAAAAAGTGTTTTTTCCACACTAATACAAGTGCAAAAGTGGTTTCCTTCACCAACACAAGTGCGAAAAGTGGTTTTTCAACACTAACACAAGTGCGAAAAGTGGTTTTTCAACACTAACACAAATGCGAAAAGTGGTTTTTCAACATTAACACAAGTGCGAAAAGTGGTTTTTCCACACTAATACAAGTGCAAAAGTGGTTTCCTGCACCAACACAAGTGCGAAAAGTGGTTTTTCAACACTAACACAAGCGCGAAAAGTGGTTTTTCAACACTAACATAAGTGCGAAAAGTGGTTTTTCCACACTAATACAAGTGCAAAAGTGGTTTCCTGCACCAACACAAGTGCGAAATGTGGTTTTTCAACACTAACACAAGTGCGAAAAGTGGTTTTTCAACACTATCACAAGTGCAAAAAGTGGTTTTTCCACACTAATACAAGTGCAAAAGTGGTTTCCTGCACCAACACAAGTGCGAAAAGTGGTTTTTCAACACTAACACAAGTGCGAAAAGTGGTTTTTCAACACTAACACAAGTGCGAAAAGTGGTTTTTCCACACTAATACAAGTGCAAAAGTGGTTTCTTGCACCAACACAAGTGCAAAAAGTGTTTTTTCCAACAATAACACAAGTGCGAAAAGTGGTTTTTCAACACTATCACAAGTTCAAAAAGTGTTTTTTCCACACTAATACAAGTGCAAAAGTGGTTTCCTGCACCAACACAAGTGCGAAAAGTGGTTTTTCAACACTTACACAAGTGCGAAAAGTAGTTTTTCAACACTAACACAAGTGCGAAAAGTGGTTTTTCAACATTAACACAAGTGCGAAAAGTGGTTTTTCCACACTAATACAAGTGCAAAAGTGGTTTCCTGCACCAACACAAGTGCGAAAAGTAGATTTTCAACACTAACACAAGTGCGAAAAGTGGTTTTTCAACACTAACACAAGTGCGAAAAGTGGTTTTTCCACACTAATACAAGTGCAAAAGTGGTTTCCTGCACCAACACAAGTGCGAAAAGTGGTTTTTCAACACTAACACAAGTGCGAAAAGTGGTTTTTCAACACTATCACAAGTGCAAAAAGTGTTTTTTCCACACTAATACAAGTGCAAAAGTAGTTTCCTGCACCAACACAAGTGCGAAAAGTGGTTTTTCAACAATAACACAAGTGCGAAAAGTGGTTTTTCAACACTAACACAAGTGCGCAAAGTGGTTTTTCCACATTAATAGAAGTGCAAAAGTGGTTTCCTGCACCAACACAAGTGCGAAAAGTGGTTTATCAAGACTAACACAAGTGCGAAAAGTGGTTTTTCAACACTACCACAAGTGCGAAAAGTGGTTTTTCAACACTATCACAAGTGCAAAAAGTGTTTTTTCCACACTAATACAAGTGCCAAAGTGGTTTCCTGCCCCAACACAAGTGCGAAAAGTGGTTTTTCAACACTAACACAAGTGCGAAAAGTGGTTTTTCAACACTAACACAAGTGCGAAAAGTGGTTTTTCCACACTAATACAAGTGCAAAAGTGGTTTCTTGCACCAACACAAGTGCGAAAGGTGGTTTTTCAACACTAACACAAGTGCGAAAAGTGGTTTTTCAACACTAACACAAGTGCGAAAAGTGGTTTTTCCACACTAATACAAGTGCAAAAGTGGTTTCCTGCACCAACACAAGTGCGAAAAGTGGTTTTTCAACACTAACACAAGTGCGAAAAGTGGTTTTTCAACACTATCACAAGTGCAAAAAGTGTTTTTTCCATACTAATACAAGTGCAAAAGTGGTTTCCTGCACCAACACAATTGCGAAAAGTGGTTTTTCAACACTAACACAAGTGTGAAAAGTGGTTTTTCAACACTAACACAAGTGCAAAAAGTGGTTTTTCCAAACTAATACAAGTGCAAAAGTGGTTTCCCGCACCAACACAAGTGTGAAAAGTGGTTTTTCAACACTAACACAAGTGCGAAAAGTGGTTTTTCAACACTAACACAAGTGCGAAAAGTGGTTTTTCAACATTAACACAAGTGCGAAAAGTGGTTTTTCCACACTAATACAAGTGCAAAAGTGGTTTCCTGCACCAACACAAGTGCGAAAAGTGGTTTTTCAACACTAACACAAGTGCGAAAAGTGGTTTTTCAACACTAACACAAGTGCGAAAAGTGGTTTTTCCACACTAATACAAGTGCAAAAGTGGTTTCCTGCACCAACACAAGTGCGAAATGTGGTTTTTCAACACTAACACAAGTGCGAAAAGTGGTTTTTCAACACTATCACAAGTGCAAAAAGTGTTTTTTCAACATTAACACAAGTGCGAAAAGTGGTTTTTCCACACTAATACAAGTGCAAAAGTGGTTTCCTGCACCAACACAAGTGCGAAAAGTGGTTTTTCAACACTAACACAAGTGCGAAAAGTGGTTTTTCAACACTAACACAAGTGCGAAAAGTGGTTTTTCCACACTAATACAAGTGCAAAAGTGGTTTCCTGCACCAACACAAGTGCGAAATGTGGTTTTTCAACACTAACACAAGTGCGAAAAGTGGTTTTTCAACACTATCACAAGTGCAAAAAGTGTTTTTTCCACACTAATACAAGTGCAAAAGTGGTTTCCTGCACCAACACAAGTGCGAAAAGTGGTTTTTCAACACTAACACAAGTGCGAAAAGTGGTTTTTCCACACGAATACAAATGCAAAAGTGGTTTCCTGCACCAACACAAGTGCGAAAGGTGGTTTTTCAACACTAACACAAGTGCGAAAAGTGGTTTTTCAACACTATCACAAGTGCAAAAAGTGTTTTTTCCACACTAATACAAGTGCAAAAGTGGTTTCCTGCACCAACACAAGTGCGAAAAGTGGTTTTTCAACACTAACACAAGCGCGAAAAGTGGTTTTTCAACACTAACACAAGTGCGAAAAGTGGTTTTTCCACACTAATACAAGTGCAAAAGTGGTTTCCTGCACCAACACAAGTGCGAAAAGTGGTTTTTCAACACTAACACAAGTGCGAAAAGTGGTTTTTCAACACTATCACAAGTGCAAAAAGTGTTTTTTCCACACTAATACAAGTGCAAAAGTGGTTTCCTGCACCAACACAAGTGCGAAAAGTGGTTTTTCAACACTAACACAAGTGCGAAAAGTGGCTTTTCAACACTAACACAAGTGCGAAAAGTGGTTTTTCCACACTAATACAAGTGCAAAAGTGGTTTCTTGCACCAACACAAGTGCAAAAAGTGTTTTTTCAACACTAACACAAGTGCGAAAAGTGGTTTTTCAACACTATCACAAGTGCAAAAAGTGTTTTTTCCACACTAATACAAGTGCAAAAGTGGTTTCCTACACCAACACAAGTGCGAAAAGTGGTTTTTCAACACTAACACAAGTGCGAAAAGTGGTTTTTCAACACTAACACAAGTGCGAAAAGTGGTTTTTCAACATTAACACAAGTGCGAAAAGTGGTTTTTCCACACTAATACAAGTGCAAAAGTGGTTTCCTGCACCAACACAAGTGCGAAAAGTGGTTTTTCAACACTAACACAAGCGCAAAAAGTGGTTTTTCAACAGTAACACAAGTGCGAAAAGTGGTTTTGTCCACAATAATACAAGTGCAAAAGTGGTTTCCTGCACCAACACAAGTGCGAAAAGTGGTTTTTCAACACTAACACAAGTGCAAAAAGTGGTTTTTCAACACTAACACAAGTGCGAAAAGTGGTTTTTCCACACTAATACAAGTGCAAAAGTGGTTTCCTGCACCAACACAAGTGCGAAAAGTGGTTTTTCAACACTTACACAAGTGCGAAAAGTGGTTTTTCAACATTAACACAAGTGCGAAAAGTGGTTTTTCCACACTAATACAAGTGCAAAAGTGGTTTCCTGCACCAACACAAGTGCGAAAAGTGGTTTTTCAACACTAACACAAGTGCGAAAAGTGGTTTTTCAACACTAACACAAGTGCGAAAAGTGGTTTTTCCACACTAATACAAGTGCAAAAGTGGTTTCCTGCACCAACACAAGTGCGAAATGTGGTTTTTCAACACTAACACAAGTGCGAAAAGTGGTTTTTCAACACTAACACAAGTGCGAAAAGTGGTTTTTCCACACTAATACAAGTGCAAAAGTGGTTTCCTGCACCAACACAAGTGCGAAAAGTGGTTTTTCAACACTAACACAAGTGCGAAAAGTGGTTTTTCAACACTATCACAAGTGCAAAAAGTGTTTTTTCCACACTAATACAAGTGCAAAAGTGGTTTCCTGCACCAACACAAGTGCGAAAAGTGGTTTTTCAACACTAACACAAGTGCGAAAAGTGGCTTTTCAACACTAACACAAGTGCGAAAAGTGGTTTTTCCACACTAATACAAGTGCAAAAGTGGTTTCTTGCACCAACACAAGTGCAAAAAGTGTTTTTTCAACACTAACACAAGTGCGAAAAGTGGTTTTTCAACACTATCACAAGTGCAAAAAGTGTTTTTTCCACACTAATACAAGTGCAAAAGTGGTTTCCTACACCAACACAAGTGCGAAAAGTGGTTTTTCAACACTAACACAAGTGCGAAAAGTGGTTTTTCAACACTAACACAAGTGCGAAAAGTGGTTTTTCAACATTAACACAAGTGCGAAAAGTGGTTTTTCCACACTAATACAAGTGCAAAAGTGGTTTCCTGCACCAACACAAGTGCGAAAAGTGGTTTTTCAACACTAACACAAGCGCAAAAAGTGGTTTTTCAACAGTAACACAAGTGCGAAAAGTGGTTTTGTCCACAATAATACAAGTGCAAAAGTGGTTTCCTGCACCAACACAAGTGCGAAAAGTGGTTTTTCAACACTAACACAAGTGCAAAAAGTGGTTTTTCAACACTAACACAAGTGCGAAAAGTGGTTTTTCCACACTAATACAAGTGCAAAAGTGGTTTCTTGCACCAACACAAGTGCAAAAAGTGTTTTTTCAACACTAACACAAGTGCGAAAAGTGGTTTTTCAACACTATCACAAGTGCAAAAAGTGTTTTTTCCAAACTAATACAAGTGCAAAAGTGGTTTCCTGCACCAACACAAGTGCGAAAAGTGGTTTTTCAACACTTACACAAGTGCGAAAAGTGGTTTTTCAACATTAACACAAGTGCGAAAAGTGGTTTTTCCACACTAATACAAGTGCAAAAGTGGTTTCCTGCACCAACACAAGTGCGAAAAGTGGTTTTTCAACACTAACACAAGTGCGAAAAGTGGTTTTTCAACACTAACACAAGTGCGAAAAGTGGTTTTTCCACACTAATACAAGTGCAAAAGTGGTTTCCTGCACCAACACAAGTGCGAAAAGTGGTTTTTCAACACTATCACAAGTGCAAAAAGTGTTTTTTCCACACTAATACAAGTGCAAAAGTGGTTTCCTGCACCAACACAAGTGCGAAAAGTGGTTTTTCAACACTAACACAAGCGCGAAAAGTGGTTTTTCAACACTAACACAAGTGCGAAAAGTGGTTTTTCCACACTAATACAAGTGCAAAAGTGGTTTCCTGCACCAACACAAGTGCGAAAAGTGGTTTTTCAACACTAACACAAGTGCGAAAAGTGGTTTTTCAACACTAACACAAGTGCGAAAAGTGTTTTTTCCACACTAATACAAGTGCAAAAGTGGTTTCCTGCACCAACACAAGTGCGAAAAGTGTTTTTTCAACACTAACACAAGTGCGAAAAGTGGTTTTTCAACACTATCACAAGTGCAAAAAGTGTTTTTCCACACTAATACAAGTGCAAAAGTGGTTTCCTGCACCAACACAAGTGCGAAAAGTGGTTTTTCAACACTAACACAAGTGCGAAAAGAGGTTTTTCAACACTAACACAAGTGCGAAAAGTGGTTTTTCAACACTAACACAAGTGCGAAAATTGGTTTTTCCACACTAATACAAGTGCAAAAGTGGTTTCCTGTACCAACACAAGTGCGAAAAGTGGTTTTTCAACACTAACACAAGTGCGAAAAGTGGTTTTTCAACACTATCACAAGTGCAAAAAGTCTTTTTTCCACACTAATACAAGTGCAAAAGTGGTTTCCTGCACCAACACAAGTGCGAAAAGTGGTTTTTCAACACTAACACAAGTGCGAAAAGTGGTTTTTCAACACTAACACAAGTGCGAAAAGTGGTTTTTCCACACTAATACAAGTGCAAAAGTGGTTTCCTGCACCAACACAAGTGCGAAAAGTGGTTTTTCAACACTATCACAAGTGCAAAAAGTGTTTTTCCACACTAATACGAGTGCAAAAGTGGTTTCCTGCACCAACACAAGTGCGAAAAGTCTTTCAACACTAACACAAGTGCGAAAAGTGGTTTTTCAACACTAACACAAGTGCGAAAAGTGGTTTTTCCACACGAATACAAGTGCAAAAGTGGGTTCCTGCACCAACACAAGTGCGAAAGGTGGTTTTTCAACACTAACACAAGTGCGAAAAGTGGTTTTTCAACACTAACACAAGTGCGAAAAGTGGTTTTTCCACACTAATACAAGTGCAAAAGTGGTTTCCTGCACCAACACAAGTGCGAAAAGTGGTTTTTCAACACTAACACAAGTGCGAAAAGTGGTTTTTCAACACTATCACAAGTGCAAAAAGTGTTTTTTCCATACTAATACAAGTGCAAAAGTGGTTTCCTGCACCAACACAATTGCGAAAAGTGGTTTTTCAACACTAACACAAGTGTGAAAAGTGGTTTTTCAACACTAACACAAGTGCAAAAAGTGGTTTTTCCAAACTAATACAAGTGCAAAAGTGGTTTCCCGCACCAACACAAGTGTGAAAAGTGGTTTTTCAACACTAACACAAGTGCGAAAAGTGGTTTTTCAACACTAACACAAGTGCGAAAAGTGGTTTTTCAACATTAACACAAGTGCGAAAAGTGGTTTTTCCACACTAATACAAGTGCAAAAGTGGTTTCCTGCACCAACACAAGTGCGAAAAGTGGTTTTTCAACACTAACACAAGTGCGAAAAGTGGTTTTTCAACACTAACACAAGTGCGAAAAGTGGTTTTTCCACACTAATACAAGTGCAAAAGTGGTTTCCTGCACCAACACAAGTGCGAAATGTGGTTTTTCAACACTAACACAAGTGCGAAAAGTGGTTTTTCAACACTATCACAAGTGCAAAAAGTGTTTTTTCAACATTAACACAAGTGCGAAAAGTGGTTTTTCCACACTAATACAAGTGCAAAAGTGGTTTCCTGCACCAACACAAGTGCGAAAAGTGGTTTTCCAACACTAACACAAGTGCGAAAAGTGGTTTTTCAACACTAACACAAGTGCGAAAAGTGGTTTTTCCACACTAATACAAGTGCAAAAGTGGTTTCCTGCACCAACACAAGTGCGAAATGTGGTTTTTCAACACTAACACAAGTGCGAAAAGTGGTTTTTCAACACTATCACAAGTGCAAAAAGTGTTTTTTCCACACTAATACAAGTGCAAAAGTGGTTTCCTGCACCAACACAAGTGCGAAAAGTGGTTTTTCAACACTAACACAAGTGCGAAAAGTGGTTTTTCCACACGAATACAAATGCAAAAGTGGTTTCCTGCACCAACACAAGTGCGAAAGGTGGTTTTTCAACACTAACACAAGTGCGAAAAGTGGTTTTTCAACACTATCACAAGTGCAAAAAGTGTTTTTTCCACACTAATACAAGTGCAAAAGTGGTTTCCTGCACCAACACAAGTGCGAAAAGTGGTTTTTCAACACTAACACAAGCGCGAAAAGTGGTTTTTCAACACTAACACAAGTGCGAAAAGTGGTTTTTCCACACTAATACAAGTGCAAAAGTGGTTTCCTGCACCAACACAAGTGCGAAAAGTGGTTTTTCAACACTAACACAAGTGCGAAAAGTGGTTTTTCAACACTACCACAAGTGCAAAAAGTGTTTTTTCCACACTAATACAAGTGCAAAAGTGGTTTCCTGCACCAACACAAGTGCGAAAAGTGGTTTTTCAACACTAACACAAGTGCGAAAAGTGGCTTTTCAACACTAACACAAGTGCGAAAAGTGGTTTTTCCACACTAATACAAGTGCAAAAGTGGTTTCTTGCACCAACACAAGTGCAAAAAGTGTTTTTTCAACACTAACACAAGTGCGAAAAGTGGTTTTTCAACACTATCACAAGTGCAAAAAGTGTTTTTTCCACACTAATACAAGTGCAAAAGTGGTTTCCTACACCAACACAAGTGCGAAAAGTGGTTTTTCAACACTAACACAAGTGCGAAAAGTGGTTTTTCAACACTAACACAAGTGCGAAAAGTGGTTTTTCAACATTAACACAAGTGCGAAAAGTGGTTTTTCCACACTAATACAAGTGCAAAAGTGGTTTCCTGCACCAACACAAGTGCGAAAAGTGGTTTTTCAACACTAACACAAGCGCAAAAAGTGGTTTTTCAACAGTAACACAAGTGCGAAAAGTGGTTTTGTCCACAATAATACAAGTGCAAAAGTGGTTTCCTGCACCAACACAAGTGCGAAAAGTGGTTTTTCAACACTAACACAAGTGCAAAAAGTGGTTTTTCAACACTAACACAAGTGCGAAAAGTGGTTTTTCCACACTAATACAAGTGCAAAAGTGGTTTCTTGCACCAACACAAGTGCAAAAAGTGTTTTTTCAACACTAACACAAGTGCGAAAAGTGGTTTTTCAACACTATCACAAGTGCAAAAAGTGTTTTTTCCAAACTAATACAAGTGCAAAAGTGGTTTCCTGCACCAACACAAGTGCGAAAAGTGGTTTTTCAACACTTACACAAGTGCGAAAAGTGGTTTTTCAACATTAACACAAGTGCGAAAAGTGGTTTTTCCACACTAATACAAGTGCAAAAGTGGTTTCCTGCACCAACACAAGTGCGAAAAGTGGTTTTTCAACACTAACACAAGTGCGAAAAGTGGTTTTTCAACACTAACACAAGTGCGAAAAGTGGTTTTTCAACACTAACACAAGTGCGAAAAGTGGTTTTTCCACACGAATACAAGTGCAAAAGTGGGTTCCTGCACCAACACAAGTGCGAAAGGTGGTTTTTCAACACTAACACAAGTGCGAAAAGTGGTTTTTCAACACTAACACAAGTGCGAAAAGTGGTTTTTCCACACTAATACAAGTGCAAAAGTGGTTTCCTGCACCAACACAAGTGCGAAAAGTGGTTTTTCAACACTAACACAAGTGCGAAAAGTGGTTTTTCAACACTATCACAAGTGCAAAAAGTGTTTTTTCCATACTAATACAAGTGCAAAAGTGGTTTCCTGCACCAACACAAGTGCGAAAAGTGGTTTCCTGCACCAACACAAGTGCGAAAAGTGGTTTTTCAACACTAACACAAGTGCGAAAAGTGGTTTTTCAACACTATCACAAGTGCAAAAAGTGTTTTTTCCATACTAATACAAGTGCAAAAGTGGTTTCCTGCACCAACACAAGTGCGAAAAGTGGTTTTTCAACACCAACACAAGTGCGAAAAGTGGTTTTTCAACACTAACACAAGTGCGAAAAGTGGTTTTTCAACACTAACACAAGTGCGAAAAGTGGTTTTTCCACACGAATACAAGTGCAAAAGTGGGTTCCTGCACCAACACAAGTGCGAAAGGTGGTTTTTCAACACTAACACAAGTGCGAAAAGTGGTTTTTCAACACTAACACAAGTGCGAAAAGTGGTTTTTCCACACTAATACAAGTGCAAAAGTGGTTTCCTGCACCAACACAAGTGCGAAAAGTGGTTTTTCAACACTAACACAAGTGCGAAAAGTGGTTTTTCAACACTATCACAAGTGCAAAAAGTGTTTTTTCCATACTAATACAAGTGCAAAAGTGGTTTCCTGCACCAACACAATTGCGAAAAGTGGTTTTTCAACACTAACACAAGTGTGAAAAGTGGTTTTTCAACACTAACACAAGTGCAAAAAGTGGTTTTTCCAAACTAATACAAGTGCAAAAGTGGTTTCCCGCACCAACACAAGTGTGAAAAGTGGTTTTTCAACACTAACACAAGTGCGAAAAGTGGTTTTTCAACACTAACACAAGTGCGAAAAGTGGTTTTTCAACATTAACACAAGTGCGAAAAGTGGTTTTTCCACACTAATACAAGTGCAAAAGTGGTTTCCTGCACCAACACAAGTGCGAAAAGTGGTTTTTCAACACTAACACAAGTGCGAAAAGTGGTTTTTCAACACTAACACAAGTGCGAAAAGTGTTTTTTCCACACTAATACAAGTGCAAAAGTGGTTTCCTGCACCAACACAAGTGCGAAATGTGGTTTTTCAACACTAACACAAGTGCGAAAAGTGGTTTTTCAACACTATCACAAGTGCAAAAAGTGTTTTTTCAACATTAACACAAGTGCGAAAAGTGGTTTTTCCACACTAATACAAGTGCAAAAGTGGTTTCCTGCACCAACACAAGTGCGAAAAGTGGTTTTTCAACACTAACACAAGTGCGAAAAGTGGTTTTTCAACACTAACACAAGTGCGAAAAGTGGTTTTTCCACACTAATACAAGTGCAAAAGTGGTTTCCTGCACCAACACAAGTGCGAAATGTGGTTTTTCAACACTAACACAAGTGCGAAAAGTGGTTTTTCAACACTATCACAAGTGCAAAAAGTGTTTTTTCCACACTAATACAAGTGCAAAAGTGGTTTCCTGCACCAACACAAGTGCGAAAAGTGGTTTTTCAACACTAACACAAGTGCGAAAAGTGGTTTTTCCACACGAATACAAATGCAAAAGTGGTTTCCTGCACCAACACAAGTGCGAAAGGTGGTTTTTCAACACTAACACAAGTGCGAAAAGTGGTTTTTCAACACTATCACAAGTGCAAAAAGTGTTTTTTCCACACTAATACAAGTGCAAAAGTGGTTTCCTGCACCAACACAAGTGCGAAAAGTGGTTTTTCAACACTAACACAAGCGCGAAAAGTGGTTTTTCAACACTAACACAAGTGCGAAAAGTGGTTTTTCCACACTAATACAAGTGCAAAAGTGGTTTCCTGCACCAACACAAGTGCGAAAAGTGGTTTTTCAACACTAACACAAGTGCGAAAAGTGGTTTTTCAACACTATCACAAGTGCAAAAAGTGTTTTTTCCACACTAATACAAGTGCAAAAGTGGTTTCCTGCACCAACACAAGTGCGAAAAGTGGTTTTTCAACACTAACACAAGTGCGAAAAGTGGCTTTTCAACACTAACACAAGTGCGAAAAGTGGTTTTTCCACACTAATACAAGTGCAAAAGTGGTTTCTTGCACCAACACAAGTGCAAAAAGTGTTTTTTCAACACTAACACAAGTGCGAAAAGTGGTTTTTCAACACTATCACAAGTGCAAAAAGTGTTTTTTCCACACTAATACAAGTGCAAAAGTGGTTTCCTACACCAACACAAGTGCGAAAAGTGGTTTTTCAACACTAACACAAGTGCGAAAAGTGGTTTTTCAACACTAACACAAGTGCGAAAAGTGGTTTTTCAACATTAACACAAGTGCGAAAAGTGGTTTTTCCACACTAATACAAGTGCAAAAGTGGTTTCCTGCACCAACACATGTGCGAAAAGTGGTTTTTCAACACTAACACAAGCGCAAAAAGTGGTTTTTCAACAGTAACACAAGTGCGAAAAGTGGTTTTGTCCACAATAATACAAGTGCAAAAGTGGTTTCCTGCACCAACACAAGTGCGAAAAGTGGTTTTTCAACACTAACACAAGTGCAAAAAGTGGTTTTTCAACACTAACACAAGTGCGAAAAGTGGTTTTTCCACACTAATACAAGTGCAAAAGTGGTTTCTTGCACCAACACAAGTGCAAAAAGTGTTTTTTCAACACTAACACAAGTGCGAAAAGTGGTTTTTCAACACTATCACAAGTGCAAAAAGTGTTTTTTCCAAACTAATACAAGTGCAAAAGTGGTTTCCTGCACCAACACAAGTGCGAAAAGTGGTTTTTCAACACTTACACAAGTGCGAAAAGTGGTTTTTCAACATTAACACAAGTGCGAAAAGTGGTTTTTCCACACTAATACAAGTGCAAAAGTGGTTTCCTGCACCAACACAAGTGCGAAAAGTGGTTTTTCAACACTAACACAAGTGCGAAAAGTGGTTTTTCAACACTAACACAAGTGCGAAAAGTGGTTTTTCCACACTAATACAAGTGCAAAAGTGGTTTCCTGCACCAACACAAGTGCGAAATGTGGTTTTTCAACACTAACACAAGTGCGAAAAGTGGTTTTTCAACACTAACACAAGTGCGAAAAGTGGTTTTTCCACACTAATACAAGTGCAAAAGTGGTTTCCTGCACCAACACAAGTGCGAAAAGTGGTTTTTCAACACTAACACAAGTGCGAAAAGTGGTTTTTCAACACTATCACAAGTGCAAAAAGTGTTTTTTCCACACTAATACAAGTGCAAAAGTGGTTTCCTGCACCAACACAAGTGCGAAAAGTGGTTTTTCAACACTAACACAAGTGCGAAAAGTGGCTTTTCAACACTAACACAAGTGCGAAAAGTGGTTTTTCCACACTAATACAAGTGCAAAAGTGGTTTCTTGCACCAACACAAGTGCAAAAAGTGTTTTTTCAACACTAACACAAGTGCGAAAAGTGGTTTTTCAACACTATCACAAGTGCAAAAAGTGTTTTTTCCACACTAATACAAGTGCAAAAGTGGTTTCCTACACCAACACAAGTGCGAAAAGTGGTTTTTCAACACTAACACAAGTGCGAAAAGTGGTTTTTCAACACTAACACAAGTGCGAAAAGTGGTTTTTCAACATTAACACAAGTGCGAAAAGTGGTTTTTCCACACTAATACAAGTGCAAAAGTGGTTTCCTGCACCAACACAAGTGCGAAAAGTGGTTTTTCAACACTAACACAAGCGCAAAAAGTGGTTTTTCAACAGTAACACAAGTGCGAAAAGTGGTTTTGTCCACAATAATACAAGTGCAAAAGTGGTTTCCTGCACCAACACAAGTGCGAAAAGTGGTTTTTCAACACTAACACAAGTGCAAAAAGTGGTTTTTCAACACTAACACAAGTGCAAAAAGTGGTTTTTCCACACTAATACAAGTGCAAAAGTGGTTTCTTGCACCAACACAAGTGCAAAAAGTGTTTTTTCAACACTAACACAAGTGCGAAAAGTGGTTTTTCAACACTATCACAAGTGCAAAAAGTGTTTTTTCCAAACTAATACAAGTGCAAAAGTGGTTTCCTGCACCAACACAAGTGCGAAAAGTGGTTTTTCAACACTTACACAAGTGCGAAAAGTGGTTTTTCAACATTAACACAAGTGCGAAAAGTGGTTTTTCCACACTAATACAAGTGCAAAAGTGGTTTCCTGCACCAACACAAGTGCGAAAAGTGGTTTTTCAACACTATCACAAGTGCAAAAAGTGTTTTTTCCACACTAATACAAGTGCAAAAGTGGTTTCCTGCACCAACACAAGTGCGAAAAGTGGTTTTTCAACACTAACACAAGCGCGAAAAGTGGTTTTTCAACACTAACACAAGTGCGAAAAGTGGTTTTTCCACACTAATACAAGTGCAAAAGTGGTTTCCTGCACCAACACAAGTGCGAAAAGTGGTTTTTCAACACTAACACAAGTGCGAAAAGTGGTTTTTCAACACTAACACAAGTGCGAAAAGTGTTTTTTCCACACTAATACAAGTGCAAAAGTGGTTTCCTGCACCAACACAAGTGCGAAAAGTGTTTTTTCAACACTAACACAAGTGCGAAAAGTGGTTTTTCAACACTATCACAAGTGCAAAAAGTGTTTTTCCACACTAATACAAGTGCAAAAGTGGTTTCCTGCACCAACACAAGTGCGAAAAGTGGTTTTTCAACACTAACACAAGTGCGAAAAGAGGTTTTTCAACACTAACACAAGTGCGAAAAGTGGTTTTTCAACACTAACACAAGTGCGAAAATTGGTTTTTCCACACTAATACAAGTGCAAAAGTGGTTTCCTGTACCAACACAAGTGCGAAAAGTGGTTTTTCAACACTAACACAAGTGCGAAAAGTGGTTTTTCAACACTATCACAAGTGCAAAAAGTCTTTTTTCCACACTAATACAAGTGCAAAAGTGGTTTCCTGCACCAACACAAGTGCGAAAAGTGGTTTTTCAACACTAACACAAGTGCGAAAAGTGGTTTTTCAACACTAACACAAGTGCGAAAAGTGGTTTTTCCACACTAATACAAGTGCAAAAGTGGTTTCCTGCACCAACACAAGTGCGAAAAGTGGTTTTTCAACACTATCACAAGTGCAAAAAGTGTTTTTCCACACTAATACGAGTGCAAAAGTGGTTTCCTGCACCAACACAAGTGCGAAAAGTGGTTTTTCAACACTAACACAAGTGCGAAAAGTGGTTTTTCAACACTAACACAAGTGCGAAAAGTGGTTTTTCCACACGAATACAAGTGCAAAAGTGGGTTCCTGCACCAACACAAGTGCGAAAGGTGGTTTTTCAACACTAACACAAGTGCGAAAAGTGGTTTTTCAACACTAACACAAGTGCGAAAAGTGGTTTTTCCACACTAATACAAGTGCAAAAGTGGTTTCCTGCACCAACACAAGTGCGAAAAGTGGTTTTTCAACACTAACACAAGTGCGAAAAGTGGTTTTTCAACACTATCACAAGTGCAAAAAGTGTTTTTTCCATACTAATACAAGTGCAAAAGTGGTTTCCTGCACCAACACAATTGCGAAAAGTGGTTTTTCAACACTAACACAAGTGTGAAAAGTGGTTTTTCAACACTAACACAAGTGCAAAAAGTGGTTTTTCCAAACTAATACAAGTGCAAAAGTGGTTTCCCGCACCAACACAAGTGTGAAAAGTGGTTTTTCAACACTAACACAAGTGCGAAAAGTGGTTTTTCAACACTAACACAAGTGCGAAAAGTGGTTTTTCCACACTAATACAAGTGCAAAAGTGGTTTCCTGCACCAACACAAGTGCGAAAAGTGGTTTTTCAACACTAACACAAGTGCGAAAAGTGGTTTTTCAACACTATCACAAAGCAAAAAGGGTTTTTTCCACACTAATACAAGTGCAAAAGTGGTTTCCTGCACCAACACAAGTGCGAAAAGTGGTCTTTCAACACTAACACAAGTGCGAAAAGTGGCTTTTCAACACTAACACAAGTGCGAAAAGTGGTTTTTCCACACTAATACAAGTGCAAAAGTGGTTTCTTGCACCAACACAAGTGCAAAAAGTGTTTTTTCAACACTAACACAAGTGCGAAAAGTGGTTTTTCAACACTATCACAAGTGCAAAAAGTGTTTTTTCCACACTAATACAAGTGCAAAAGTGGTTTCCTGCACCAACACAAGTGCGAAAAGTGGTTTTTCAACACTATCACAAGTGCAAAAAGTGTTTTTCCACACTAATACGAGTGCAAAATTGGTTTCCTGCACCAACACAAGTGCGAAAAGTGGTTTTTCAACACTAACACAAGTGCGAAAAGTGGTTTTTCAACACTAACACAAGTGCGAAAAGTGGTTTTTCCACACGAATACAAGTGCAAAAGTGGGTTCCTGCACCAACACAAGTGCGAAAGGTGGTTTTTCAACACTAACACAAGTGCGAAAAGTGGTTTTTCAACACTAACACAAGTGCGAAAAGTGGTTTTTTCCACACTAATACAAGTGCAAAAGTGGTTTCCTGCACCAACACAAGTGCGAAAAGTGGTTTTCCAACACTAACACAAGTGCGAAAAGTGGTTTTTCAACACTATCACAAGTGCAAAAAGTGTTTTTTCCATACTAATACAAGTGCAAAAGTGGTTTCCTGCACCAACACAATTGCGAAAAGTGGTTTTTCAACACTAACACAAGTGTGAAAAGTGGTTTTTCAACACTAACACAAGTGCAAAAAGTGGTTTTTCCAAACTAATACAAGTGCAAAAGTGGTTTCCTGCACCAACACAAGTGTGAAAAGTGGTTTTTCAACACTAACACAAGTGCGAAAAGTGGTTTTTCAACACTAACACAAGTGCGAAAAGTGGTTTTTCCACACTAATACAAGTGCAAAAGTGGTTTCCTGCACCAACACAAGTGCGAAAAGTGGTTTTTCAACACTAACACAAGTGCGAAAAGTGGTTTTTCAACACTATCACAAATGCAAAAAGGGTTTTTTCCACACTAATACAAGTGCAAAAGTGGTTTCCTGCACCAACACAAGTGCGAAAAGTGGTTTTTCAACACTAACATAAGTGCGAAAAGTGGCTTTTCAACACTAACACAAGTGCGAAAAGTGGTTTTTCCACACTAATACAAGTGCAAAAGTGGTTTCTTGCACCAACACAAGTGCAAAAAGTGTTTTTTCAACACTAACACAAGTGCGAAAAGTGGTTTTTCAACACTATTACAAGTGCAAAAAGTGTTTTTTCCACACTAATACAAGTGCAAAAGTGGTTTCCTTCACCAACACAAGTGCGAAAAGTGGTTTTTTCAACACTAACACAAGTGCGAAAAGTGGTTTTTCAACACTAACACAAGTGCGAAAAGTGGTTTTTCAACATTAACACAAGTGCGAAAAGTGGTTTTTCCACACTAATACAAGTGCAAAAGTGGTTTCCTGCACCAACACAAGTGCGAAAAGTGGTTTTTTTCAACACTAACACAAGCGCGAAAAAGTGGTTTTTCAACACTAACACAAGTGCGAAAAGTGGTTTTTCCACACTAATACAAGTGCAAAAGTGGTTTCCTGCACCAACACAAGTGTGAAATGTGGTTTTTCAACACTAACACAAGTGCGAAAAGTGGTTTTTTTCAACACTATCACAAGTGCAAAAAGTGGTTTTTTCCACACTAATACAAGTGCAAAAGTGGTTTCCTGCACCAACACAAGTGCGAAAAGTGGTTTTTCAACACTAACACAAGTGCGAAAAGTGGTTTTTCAACACTAACACAAGTGCGAAAAGTGGTTTTTTCCACACTAATACAAGTGCAAAAGTGGTTTCTTGCACCAACACAAGTGCAAAAAGTGTTTTTTCCAACAATAACACAAGTGCGAAAAGTGGTTTTTCAACACTATCACAAGTGCAAAAAGTGTTTTTTCCACACTAATACAAGTGCAAAAGTGGTTTCCTGCACCAACACAAGTGCGAAAAGTGGTTTTTCAACACTTACACAAGTGCGAAAAGTGGTTTTTCAACACTAACACAAGTGCGAAAAGTGGTTTTTCAACATTAACACAAGTGCGAAAAGTGGTTTTTCCACACTAATACAAGTGCAAAAGTGGTTTCCTGCACCAACACAAGTGCAAAAAGTGGTTTTTCAACACTAACACAAGTGCGAAAAGTGGTTTTTCAACACTAACACAAGTGCGAAAAGTGGTTTTTCCACACTAATACAAGTGCAAAAGTGGTTTCCTGCACCAACACAAGTGCGAAAAGTGGTTTTTCAACACTAACACAAGTGCGAAAAGTGGTTTTTCAACACTATCACAAGTGCAAAAAGTGTTTTTTTCCACACTAATACAAGTGCACAAGTGCAAAAGTAGTTTCCTGCACCAACACAAGTGCGAAAAGTGGTTTTTCAACAATAACACAAGTGCGAAAAGTGGTTTTTCAACACTAACACAAGTGCGCAAAGTGGTTTTTCCACATTAATAGAAGTGCAAAAGTGGTTTCCTGCACCAACACAAGTGCGAAAAGTGGTTTATCAAGACTAACACAAGTGCGAAAAGTGGTTTTTCAACACTAACACAAGTGCGAAAAGTGGTTTTTCAACACTATCACAAGTGCAAAAAGTGTTTTTTCCACACTAATACAAGTGCAAAAGTGGTTTCCTGCCCCAACACAAGTGCGAAAAGTGGTTTTTCAACACTAACACAAGTGCGAAAAGTGGTTTTTCAACACTAACACAAGTGCGAAAAGTGGTTTTTCCACACTAATACAAGTGCAAAAGTGGTTTCCTGCACCAACACAAGTGCGAAAAGTGGTTTTTCAACACTAACACAAGTGCGAAAAGTGGTTTTTCAACACTATCACAAATGCAAAAAGGGTTTTTTCCACACTAATACAAGTGCAAAAGTGGTTTCCTGCACCAACACAAGTGCGAAAAGTGGTTTTTCAACACTAACACAAGTGCGAAAAGTGGTTTTTCCACACTAATACAAGTGCAAAAGTGGTTTCCTGCACCAACACAAGTGCGAAAAGTGGTTTTTCAACACTAACACAAGCGCAAAAAGTGGTTTTTCAACACTAACACAAGTGCGAAAAGTGGTTTTTCCACACTAATACAAGTGCAAAAGTGGTTTCCTGCACCAACACAAGTGCGAAAAGTGGTTTTTCAACACTAACACAAGTGCAAAAAGTGGTTTTTCAACACTAACACAAGTGCGAAAAGTGGTTTTTCCACACTAATACAAGTGCAAAAGTGGTTTCTTGCACCAACACAAGTGCAAAAAGTGTTTTTTCAACACTAACACAAGTGCGAAAAGTGGTTTTTCAACACTATCACAAGTGCAAAAAGTGTTTTTTCCAAACTAATACAAGTGCAAAAGTGGTTTCCTGCACCAACACAAGTGCGAAAAGTGGTTTTTCAACACTTACACAAGTGCGAAAAGTGGTTTTTCAACACTAACACAAGTGCGAAAAGTGGTTTTTCAACATTAACACAAGTGCGAAAAGTGGTTTTTCCACACTAATACAAGTGCAAAAGTGGTTTCCTGCACCAACACAAGTGCGAAAAGTGGTTTTTCAACACTAACACAAGTGCGAAAAGTGGTTTTTCAACACTAACAGAAGTGCGAAAAGTGGTTTTTCCACACTAATACAAGTGCAAAAGTGGTTTCCTGCACCAACACAAGTGCGAAATGTGGTTTTTCAACACTAACACAAGTGCGAAAAGTGGTTTTTCAACACTATCACAAGTGCAAAAAGTGTTTTTTCCACACTAATACAAGTGCAAAAGTGGTTTCCTGCACCAACACAAGTGCGAAAAGTGGTTTTTCAACACTAACACAAGTGCGAAAAGTGGTTTTTCCACACGAATACAAATGCAAAAGTGGTTTCCTGCACCAACACAAGTGCGAAAGGTGGTTTTTCAACACTAACACAAGTGCGAAAAGTGGTTTTTCAACACTATCACAAGTGCAAAAAGTGTTTTTTCCACACTAATACAAGTGCAAAAGTGGTTTCCTGCACCAACACAAGTGCGAAAAGTGGTTTTTCAACACTAACACAAGCGCGAAAAGTGGTTTTTCAACACTAACACAAGTGCGAAAAGTGGTTTTTCCACACTAATACAAGTGCAAAAGTGGTTTCCTGCACCAACACAAGTGCGAAAAGTGGTTTTTCAACACTAACACAAGTGCGAAAAGTGGTTTTTCAACACTATCACAAGTGCAAAAAGTGTTTTTTCCACACTAATACAAGTGCAAAAGTGGTTTCCTGCACCAACACAAGTGCGAAAAGTGGTTTTTCAACACTAACACAAGTGCGAAAAGTGGTTTTTCAACACTAACACAAGTGCGAAAAGTGTTTTTTCCACACTAATACAAGTGCAAAAGTGGTTTCCTGCACCAACACAAGTGCGAAAAGTGGTTTTTCAACACTAACACAAGTGCGAAAAGTGGTTTTTCAACACTAACACAAGTACGAAAAGTGGTTTTTCAACACTAACACAAGTGCGAAAAGTGGTTTTTCCACACTAATACAAGTGCAAAAGTGGTTTCCTGCACCAACACAAGTGCGAAAAGTGGTTTTTCAACACTAACACAAGTGCGAAAAGTGGTTTTTCAACACTATCACAAGTGCAAAAAGTGTTTTTTCCACACTAATACAAGTGCAAAAGTGGTTTCCTGCACCAACACATGTGTGAAAAGTGGTTTTTTTAACACTAACACAAGTGCGAAAAGTGGTTGTTCAACACTAACACAAGTGCGAAAAGTGGTTTTCCACACTAATACAAGTGCAAAAGTGGTTTCCTGCACCAACACAAGTGCGAAAAGTGGTTTTTCAACACTAACACAAGTGCGAAAAGTGGTTTTTCAACACTATCACAAGAGCAAAAAGTGTTTTTTCCACACTAATACAAGTGCAAAAGTGGTTTGCTGCACCAACACAAGTGCGAAAAGTGGTTTTTCAACACTAACACCAGTGCGAAAAGTGGTTTTTCAACACTAACACAAGTGCAAAAAGTGGTTTTTCAACACTAACACAAGTGCGAAACGTGGTTTTTCCACCCTAATGCAAGTGCAAAAGTGGTTTCCTGCACCAACACAAGTGCGAAAAGTGGTTTTTCAACACTAACACAAGTGCGAAAAGTGGTTTTTCAACACTAACACAAGTGCGAAAAGTGTTTTTTCCACACTAATACAAGTGCAAAAAGTGGTTTCCTGCACCAACACAAGTGCGAAAAGTGGTTTTTCAACACTAACACAAGTGCGAAAAGTGGTTTTTCCACACTAATACAAGTGCAAAAGTGGTTTCCTGCACCAACACAAGTGCGAAAAGTGGTCTTTCAACACTAACACAAGTGCGAAAAGTGGCTTTTCAACACTAACACAAGTGCGAAAAGTGGTTTTTCAACACTAACACAAGTGCGAAAAGTGGTTTTTCAACACTAACACAAGTGCGAAAAGTGGTTTTTCCACACGAATACAAGTGCAAAAGTGGGTTCCTGCACCAACACAAGTGCGAAAGGTGGTTTTTCAACACTAACACAAGTGCGAAAAGTGGTTTTTCAACACTAACACAAGTGCGAAAAGTGGTTTTTCCACACTAATACAAGTGCAAAAGTGGTTTCCTGCACCAACACAAGTGCGAAAAGTGGTTTTCCAACACTAACACAAGTGCGAAAAGTGGTTTTTCAACACTATCACAAGTGCAAAAAGTGTTTTTTCCATACTAATACAAGTGCAAAAGTGGTTTCCTGCACCAACACAATTGCGAAAAGTGGTTTTTCAACACTAACACAAGTGTGAAAAGTGGTTTTTCAACACTAACACAAGTGCAAAAAGTGGTTTTTCCAAACTAATACAAGTGCAAAAGTGGTTTCCTGCACCAACACAAGTGTGAAAAGTGGTTTTTCAACACTAACACAAGTGCGAAAAGTGGTTTTTCAACACTAACACAAGTGCGAAAAGTGGTTTTTCCACACTAATACAAGTGCAAAAGTGGTTTCCTGCACCAACACAAGTGCGAAAAGTGGTTTTTCAACACTAACACAAGTGCGAAAAGTGGTTTTTCAACACTATCACAAATGCAAAAAGGGTTTTTTCCACACTAATACAAGTGCAAAAGTGGTTTCCTGCACCAACACAAGTGCGAAAAGTGGTTTTTCAACACTAACATAAGTGCGAAAAGTGGCTTTTCAACACTAACACAAGTGCGAAAAGTGGTTTTTCCACACTAATACAAGTGCAAAAGTGGTTTCTTGCACCAACACAAGTGCAAAAAGTGTTTTTTCAACACTAACACAAGTGCGAAAAGTGGTTTTTCAACACTATTACAAGTGCAAAAAGTGTTTTTTCCACACTAATACAAGTGCAAAAGTGGTTTCCTTCACCAACACAAGTGCGAAAAGTGGTTTTTCAACACTAACACAAGTGCGAAAAGTGGTTTTTCAACACTAACACAAGTGCGAAAAGTGGTTTTTCAACATTAACACAAGTGCGAAAAGTGGTTTTTCCACACTAATACAAGTGCAAAAGTGGTTTCCTGCACCAACACAAGTGCGAAAAGTGGTTTTTCAACACTAACACAAGCGCGAAAAGTGGTTTTTCAACACTAACACAAGTGCGAAAAGTGGTTTTTCCACACTAATACAAGTGCAAAAGTGGTTTCCTGCACCAACACAAGTGTGAAATGTGGTTTTTCAACACTAACACAAGTGCGAAAAGTGGTTTTTCAACACTATCACAAGTGCAAAAAGTGGTTTTTCCACACTAATACAAGTGCAAAAGTGGTTTCCTGCACCAACACAAGTGCGAAAAGTGGTTTTTCAACACTAACACAAGTGCGAAAAGTGGTTTTTCAACACTAACACAAGTGCGAAAAGTGGTTTTTCCACACTAATACAAGTGCAAAAGTGGTTTCTTGCACCAACACAAGTGCAAAAAGTGTTTTTTCCAACAATAACACAAGTGCGAAAAGTGGTTTTTCAACACTATCACAAGTGCAAAAAGTGTTTTTTCCACACTAATACAAGTGCAAAAGTGGTTTCCTGCACCAACACAAGTGCGAAAAGTGGTTTTTCAACACTTACACAAGTGCGAAAAGTGGTTTTTCAACACTAACACAAGTGCGAAAAGTGGTTTTTCAACATTAACACAAGTGCGAAAAGTGGTTTTTCCACACTAATACAAGTGCAAAAGTGGTTTCCTGCACCAACACAAGTGCAAAAAGTGGTTTTTCAACACTAACACAAGTGCGAAAAGTGGTTTTTCAACACTAACACAAGTGCGAAAAGTGGTTTTTCCACACTAATACAAGTGCAAAAGTGGTTTCCTGCACCAACACAAGTGCGAAAAGTGGTTTTTCAACACTAACACAAGTGCGAAAAGTGGTTTTTCAACACTATCACAAGTGCAAAAAGTGTTTTTTCCACACTAATACAAGTGCAAAAGTAGTTTCCTGCACCAACACAAGTGCGAAAAGTGGTTTTTCAACAATAACACAAGTGCGAAAAGTGGTTTTTCAACACTAACACAAGTGCGCAAAGTGGTTTTTCCACATTAATAGAAGTGCAAAAGTGGTTTCCTGCACCAACACAAGTGCGAAAAGTGGTTTATCAAGACTAACACAAGTGCGAAAAGTGGTTTTTCAACACTAACACAAGTGCGAAAAGTGGTTTTTCAACACTATCACAAGTGCAAAAAGTGTTTTTTCCACACTAATACAAGTGCAAAAGTGGTTTCCTGCCCCAACACAAGTGCGAAAAGTGGTTTTTCAACACTAACACAAGTGCGAAAAGTGGTTTTTCAACACTAACACAAGTGCGAAAAGTGGTTTTTCCACACTAATACAAGTGCAAAAGTGGTTTCCTGCACCAACACAAGTGCGAAAAGTGGTTTTTCAACACTAACACAAGTGCGAAAAGTGGTTTTTCAACACTATCACAAATGCAAAAAGGGTTTTTTCCACACTAATACAAGTGCAAAAGTGGTTTCCTGCACCAACACAAGTGCGAAAAGTGGTTTTTCAACACTAACACAAGTGCGAAAAGTGGTTTTTCCACACTAATACAAGTGCAAAAGTGGTTTCCTGCACCAACACAAGTGCGAAAAGTGGTTTTTCAACACTAACACAAGCGCAAAAAGTGGTTTTTCAACACTAACACAAGTGCGAAAAGTGGTTTTTCCACACTAATACAAGTGCAAAAGTGGTTTCCTGCACCAACACAAGTGCGAAAAGTGGTTTTTCAACACTAACACAAGTGCAAAAAGTGGTTTTTCAACACTAACACAAGTGCGAAAAGTGGTTTTTCCACACTAATACAAGTGCAAAAGTGGTTTCTTGCACCAACACAAGTGCAAAAAGTGTTTTTTCAACACTAACACAAGTGCGAAAAGTGGTTTTTCAACACTATCACAAGTGCAAAAAGTGTTTTTTCCAAACTAATACAAGTGCAAAAGTGGTTTCCTGCACCAACACAAGTGCGAAAAGTGGTTTTTCAACACTTACACAAGTGCGAAAAGTGGTTTTTCAACACTAACACAAGTGCGAAAAGTGGTTTTTCAACATTAACACAAGTGCGAAAAGTGGTTTTTCCACACTAATACAAGTGCAAAAGTGGTTTCCTGCACCAACACAAGTGCGAAAAGTGGTTTTTCAACACTAACACAAGTGCGAAAAGTGGTTTTTCAACACTAACAGAAGTGCGAAAAGTGGTTTTTCCACACTAATACAAGTGCAAAAGTGGTTTCCTGCACCAACACAAGTGCGAAATGTGGTTTTTCAACACTAACACAAGTGCGAAAAGTGGTTTTTCAACACTATCACAAGTGCAAAAAGTGTTTTTTCCACACTAATACAAGTGCAAAAGTGGTTTCCTGCACCAACACAAGTGCGAAAAGTGGTTTTTCAACACTAACACAAGTGCGAAAAGTGGTTTTTCCACACGAATACAAATGCAAAAGTGGTTTCCTGCACCAACACAAGTGCGAAAGGTGGTTTTTCAACACTAACACAAGTGCGAAAAGTGGTTTTTCAACACTATCACAAGTGCAAAAAGTGTTTTTTCCACACTAATACAAGTGCAAAAGTGGTTTCCTGCACCAACACAAGTGCGAAAAGTGGTTTTTCAACACTAACACAAGCGCGAAAAGTGGTTTTTCAACACTAACACAAGTGCGAAAAGTGGTTTTTCCACACTAATACAAGTGCAAAAGTGGTTTCCTGCACCAACACAAGTGCGAAAAGTGGTTTTTCAACACTAACACAAGTGCGAAAAGTGGTTTTTCAACACTATCACAAGTGCAAAAAGTGTTTTTTCCACACTAATACAAGTGCAAAAGTGGTTTCCTGCACCAACACAAGTGCGAAAAGTGGTTTTTCAACACTAACACAAGTGCGAAAAGTGGTTTTTCAACACTAACACAAGTGCGAAAAGTGTTTTTTCCACACTAATACAAGTGCAAAAGTGGTTTCCTGCACCAACACAAGTGCGAAAAGTGGTTTTTCAACACTAACACAAGTGCGAAAAGTGGTTTTTCAACACTAACACAAGTACGAAAAGTGGTTTTTCAACACTAACACAAGTGCGAAAAGTGGTTTTTCCACACTAATACAAGTGCAAAAGTGGTTTCCTGCACCAACACAAGTGCGAAAAGTGGTTTTTCAACACTAACACAAGTGCGAAAAGTGGTTTTTCAACACTATCACAAGTGCAAAAAGTGTTTTTTCCACACTAATACAAGTGCAAAAGTGGTTTCCTGCACCAACACATGTGTGAAAAGTGGTTTTTTTAACACTAACACAAGTGCGAAAAGTGGTTGTTCAACACTAACACAAGTGCGAAAAGTGGTTTTCCACACTAATACAAGTGCAAAAGTGGTTTCCTGCACCAACACAAGTGCGAAAAGTGGTTTTTCAACACTAACACAAGTGCGAAAAGTGGTTTTTCAACACTATCACAAGAGCAAAAAGTGTTTTTTCCACACTAATACAAGTGCAAAAGTGGTTTGCTGCACCAACACAAGTGCGAAAAGTGGTTTTTCAACACTAACACCAGTGCGAAAAGTGGTTTTTCAACACTAACACAAGTGCAAAAAGTGGTTTTTCAACACTAACACAAGTGCGAAACGTGGTTTTTCCACCCTAATGCAAGTGCAAAAGTGGTTTCCTGCACCAACACAAGTGCGAAAAGTGGTTTTTCAACACTAACACAAGTGCGAAAAGTGGTTTTTCAACACTAACACAAGTGCGAAAAGTGTTTTTTCCACACTAATACAAGTGCAAAAAGTGGTTTCCTGCACCAACACAAGTGCGAAAAGTGGTTTTTCAA
Organism: Myxine glutinosa; assembly: GCF_964187855.1. NCBI lineage: Eukaryota > Metazoa > Chordata > Myxini > Myxiniformes > Myxinidae > Myxine > Myxine glutinosa. The sequence continues at coordinate 82,807 of NW_027617736.1, forward strand.
CACTAACACAAGTGCGAAAAGTGGTTTTTCCACACTAATACAAGTGCAAAAGTGGTTTCCTGCACCAACACAAGTGCGAAAAGTGGTCTTTCAACACTAACACAAGTGCGAAAAGTGGCTTTTCAACACTAACACAAGTGCGAAAAGTGGTTTTTCCACACTAATACAAGTGCAAAAGTGGTTTCTTGCACCAACACAAGTGCAAAAAGTGTTTTTTCAACACTAACACAAGTGCGAAAAGTGGTTTTTCAACACTATCACAAGTGCAAAAAGTGTTTTTTCCACACTAATACAAGTGCAAAAGTGGTTTCCTGCACCAACACAAGTGCGAAAAGTGGTTTTTCAACACTATCACAAGTGCAAAAAGTGTTTTTCCACACTAATACGAGTGCAAAATTGGTTTCCTGCACCAACACAAGTGCGAAAAGTGGTTTTTCAACACTAACACAAGTGCGAAAAGTGGTTTTTCAACACTAACACAAGTGCGAAAAGTGGTTTTTCCACACGAATACAAGTGCAAAAGTGGGTTCCTGCACCAACACAAGTGCGAAAGGTGGTTTTTCAACACTAACACAAGTGCGAAAAGTGGTTTTTCAACACTAACACAAGTGCGAAAAGTGGTTTTTCCACACTAATACAAGTGCAAAAGTGGTTTCCTGCACCAACACAAGTGCGAAAAGTGGTTTTCCAACACTAACACAAGTGCGAAAAGTGGTTTTTCAACACTATCACAAGTGCAAAAAGTGTTTTTTCCATACTAATACAAGTGCAAAAGTGGTTTCCTGCACCAACACAATTGCGAAAAGTGGTTTTTCAACACTAACACAAGTGTGAAAAGTGGTTTTTCAACACTAACACAAGTGCAAAAAGTGGTTTTTCCAAACTAATACAAGTGCAAAAGTGGTTTCCTGCACCAACACAAGTGTGAAAAGTGGTTTTTCAACACTAACACAAGTGCGAAAAGTGGTTTTTCAACACTAACACAAGTGCGAAAAGTGGTTTTTCCACACTAATACAAGTGCAAAAGTGGTTTCCTGCACCAACACAAGTGCGAAAAGTGGTTTTTCAACACTAACACAAGTGCGAAAAGTGGTTTTTCAACACTATCACAAATGCAAAAAGGGTTTTTTCCACACTAATACAAGTGCAAAAGTGGTTTCCTGCACCAACACAAGTGCGAAAAGTGGTTTTTCAACACTAACATAAGTGCGAAAAGTGGCTTTTCAACACTAACACAAGTGCGAAAAGTGGTTTTTCCACACTAATACAAGTGCAAAAGTGGTTTCTTGCACCAACACAAGTGCAAAAAGTGTTTTTTCAACACTAACACAAGTGCGAAAAGTGGTTTTTCAACACTATTACAAGTGCAAAAAGTGTTTTTTCCACACTAATACAAGTGCAAAAGTGGTTTCCTTCACCAACACAAGTGCGAAAAGTGGTTTTTCAACACTAACACAAGTGCGAAAAGTGGTTTTTCAACACTAACACAAGTGCGAAAAGTGGTTTTTCAACATTAACACAAGTGCGAAAAGTGGTTTTTCCACACTAATACAAGTGCAAAAGTGGTTTCCTGCACCAACACAAGTGCGAAAAGTGGTTTTTCAACACTAACACAAGCGCGAAAAGTGGTTTTTCAACACTAACACAAGTGCGAAAAGTGGTTTTTCCACACTAATACAAGTGCAAAAGTGGTTTCCTGCACCAACACAAGTGTGAAATGTGGTTTTTCAACACTAACACAAGTGCGAAAAGTGGTTTTTCAACACTATCACAAGTGCAAAAAGTGGTTTTTCCACACTAATACAAGTGCAAAAGTGGTTTCCTGCACCAACACAAGTGCGAAAAGTGGTTTTTCAACACTAACACAAGTGCGAAAAGTGGTTTTTCAACACTAACACAAGTGCGAAAAGTGGTTTTTCCACACTAATACAAGTGCAAAAGTGGTTTCTTGCACCAACACAAGTGCAAAAAGTGTTTTTTCCAACAATAACACAAGTGCGAAAAGTGGTTTTTCAACACTATCACAAGTGCAAAAAGTGTTTTTTCCACACTAATACAAGTGCAAAAGTGGTTTCCTGCACCAACACAAGTGCGAAAAGTGGTTTTTCAACACTTACACAAGTGCGAAAAGTGGTTTTTCAACACTAACACAAGTGCGAAAAGTGGTTTTTCAACATTAACACAAGTGCGAAAAGTGGTTTTTCCACACTAATACAAGTGCAAAAGTGGTTTCCTGCACCAACACAAGTGCAAAAAGTGGTTTTTCAACACTAACACAAGTGCGAAAAGTGGTTTTTCAACACTAACACAAGTGCGAAAAGTGGTTTTTCCACACTAATACAAGTGCAAAAGTGGTTTCCTGCACCAACACAAGTGCGAAAAGTGGTTTTTCAACACTAACACAAGTGCGAAAAGTGGTTTTTCAACACTATCACAAGTGCAAAAAGTGTTTTTTCCACACTAATACAAGTGCAAAAGTAGTTTCCTGCACCAACACAAGTGCGAAAAGTGGTTTTTCAACAATAACACAAGTGCGAAAAGTGGTTTTTCAACACTAACACAAGTGCGCAAAGTGGTTTTTCCACATTAATAGAAGTGCAAAAGTGGTTTCCTGCACCAACACAAGTGCGAAAAGTGGTTTATCAAGACTAACACAAGTGCGAAAAGTGGTTTTTCAACACTAACACAAGTGCGAAAAGTGGTTTTTCAACACTATCACAAGTGCAAAAAGTGTTTTTTCCACACTAATACAAGTGCAAAAGTGGTTTCCTGCCCCAACACAAGTGCGAAAAGTGGTTTTTCAACACTAACACAAGTGCGAAAAGTGGTTTTTCAACACTAACACAAGTGCGAAAAGTGGTTTTTCCACACTAATACAAGTGCAAAAGTGGTTTCCTGCACCAACACAAGTGCGAAAAGTGGTTTTTCAACACTAACACAAGTGCGAAAAGTGGTTTTTCAACACTATCACAAATGCAAAAAGGGTTTTTTCCACACTAATACAAGTGCAAAAGTGGTTTCCTGCACCAACACAAGTGCGAAAAGTGGTTTTTCAACACTAACACAAGTGCGAAAAGTGGTTTTTCCACACTAATACAAGTGCAAAAGTGGTTTCCTGCACCAACACAAGTGCGAAAAGTGGTTTTTCAACACTAACACAAGCGCAAAAAGTGGTTTTTCAACACTAACACAAGTGCGAAAAGTGGTTTTTCCACACTAATACAAGTGCAAAAGTGGTTTCCTGCACCAACACAAGTGCGAAAAGTGGTTTTTCAACACTAACACAAGTGCAAAAAGTGGTTTTTCAACACTAACACAAGTGCGAAAAGTGGTTTTTCCACACTAATACAAGTGCAAAAGTGGTTTCTTGCACCAACACAAGTGCAAAAAGTGTTTTTTCAACACTAACACAAGTGCGAAAAGTGGTTTTTCAACACTATCACAAGTGCAAAAAGTGTTTTTTCCAAACTAATACAAGTGCAAAAGTGGTTTCCTGCACCAACACAAGTGCGAAAAGTGGTTTTTCAACACTTACACAAGTGCGAAAAGTGGTTTTTCAACACTAACACAAGTGCGAAAAGTGGTTTTTCAACATTAACACAAGTGCGAAAAGTGGTTTTTCCACACTAATACAAGTGCAAAAGTGGTTTCCTGCACCAACACAAGTGCGAAAAGTGGTTTTTCAACACTAACACAAGTGCGAAAAGTGGTTTTTCAACACTAACACAAGTGCGAAAAGTGGTTTTTCCACACTAATACAAGTGCAAAAGTGGTTTCCTGCACCAACACAAGTGCGAAAAGTGTTTTTTCAACACTAACACAAGTGCGAAAAGTGGTTTTTCCACACTAATACAAGTGCAAAAGTGGTTTCCTGCACCAACACAAGTGCGAAAAGTGGTTTTCCAACACTAACACAAGTGCGAAAAGTGGTTTTTCAACACTATCACAAGTGCAAAAAGTGTTTTTTCCATACTAATACAAGTGCAAAAGTGGTTTCCTGCACCAACACAATTGCGAAAAGTGGTTTTTCAACACTAACACAAGTGTGAAAAGTGGTTTTTCAACACTAACACAAGTGCAAAAAGTGGTTTTTCCAAACTAATACAAGTGCAAAAGTGGTTTCCTGCACCAACACAAGTGTGAAAAGTGGTTTTTCAACACTAACACAAGTGCGAAAAGTGGTTTTTCAACACTAACACAAGTGCGAAAAGTGGTTTTTCCACACTAATACAAGTGCAAAAGTGGTTTCCTGCACCAACACAAGTGCGAAAAGTGGTTTTTCAACACTAACACAAGTGCGAAAAGTGGTTTTTCAACACTATCACAAATGCAAAAAGGGTTTTTTCCACACTAATACAAGTGCAAAAGTGGTTTCCTGCACCAACACAAGTGCGAAAAGTGGTTTTTCAACACTAACATAAGTGCGAAAAGTGGCTTTTCAACACTAACACAAGTGCGAAAAGTGGTTTTTCCACACTAATACAAGTGCAAAAGTGGTTTCTTGCACCAACACAAGTGCAAAAAGTGTTTTTTCAACACTAACACAAGTGCGAAAAGTGGTTTTTCAACACTATTACAAGTGCAAAAAGTGTTTTTTCCACACTAATACAAGTGCAAAAGTGGTTTCCTTCACCAACACAAGTGCGAAAAGTGGTTTTTCAACACTAACACAAGTGCGAAAAGTGGTTTTTCAACACTAACACAAGTGCGAAAAGTGGTTTTTCAACATTAACACAAGTGCGAAAAGTGGTTTTTCCACACTAATACAAGTGCAAAAGTGGTTTCCTGCACCAACACAAGTGCGAAAAGTGGTTTTTCAACACTAACACAAGCGCGAAAAGTGGTTTTTCAACACTAACACAAGTGCGAAAAGTGGTTTTTCCACACTAATACAAGTGCAAAAGTGGTTTCCTGCACCAACACAAGTGTGAAATGTGGTTTTTCAACACTAACACAAGTGCGAAAAGTGGTTTTTCAACACTATCACAAGTGCAAAAAGTGGTTTTTCCACACTAATACAAGTGCAAAAGTGGTTTCCTGCACCAACACAAGTGCGAAAAGTGGTTTTTCAACACTAACACAAGTGCGAAAAGTGGTTTTTCAACACTAACACAAGTGCGAAAAGTGGTTTTTCCACACTAATACAAGTGCAAAAGTGGTTTCTTGCACCAACACAAGTGCAAAAAGTGTTTTTTCCAACAATAACACAAGTGCGAAAAGTGGTTTTTCAACACTATCACAAGTGCAAAAAGTGTTTTTTCCACACTAATACAAGTGCAAAAGTGGTTTCCTGCACCAACACAAGTGCGAAAAGTGGTTTTTCAACACTTACACAAGTGCGAAAAGTGGTTTTTCAACACTAACACAAGTGCGAAAAGTGGTTTTTCAACATTAACACAAGTGCGAAAAGTGGTTTTTCCACACTAATACAAGTGCAAAAGTGGTTTCCTGCACCAACACAAGTGCAAAAAGTGGTTTTTCAACACTAACACAAGTGCGAAAAGTGGTTTTTCAACACTAACACAAGTGCGAAAAGTGGTTTTTCCACACTAATACAAGTGCAAAAGTGGTTTCCTGCACCAACACAAGTGCGAAAAGTGGTTTTTCAACACTAACACAAGTGCGAAAAGTGGTTTTTCAACACTATCACAAGTGCAAAAAGTGTTTTTTCCACACTAATACAAGTGCAAAAGTAGTTTCCTGCACCAACACAAGTGCGAAAAGTGGTTTTTCAACAATAACACAAGTGCGAAAAGTGGTTTTTCAACACTAACACAAGTGCGCAAAGTGGTTTTTCCACATTAATAGAAGTGCAAAAGTGGTTTCCTGCACCAACACAAGTGCGAAAAGTGGTTTATCAAGACTAACACAAGTGCGAAAAGTGGTTTTTCAACACTAACACAAGTGCGAAAAGTGGTTTTTCAACACTATCACAAGTGCAAAAAGTGTTTTTTCCACACTAATACAAGTGCAAAAGTGGTTTCCTGCCCCAACACAAGTGCGAAAAGTGGTTTTTCAACACTAACACAAGTGCGAAAAGTGGTTTTTCAACACTAACACAAGTGCGAAAAGTGGTTTTTCCACACTAATACAAGTGCAAAAGTGGTTTCCTGCACCAACACAAGTGCGAAAAGTGGTTTTTCAACATTAACACAAGTGCGAAAAGTGGTTTTTCAACACTATCACAAATGCAAAAAGGGTTTTTTCCACACTAATACAAGTGCAAAAGTGGTTTCCTGCACCAACACAAGTGCGAAAAGTGGTTTTTCAACACTAACACAAGTGCGAAAAGTGGTTTTTCCACACTAATACAAGTGCAAAAGTGGTTTCCTGCACCAACACAAGTGCGAAAAGTGGTTTTTCAACACTAACACAAGCGCAAAAAGTGGTTTTTCAACACTAACACAAGTGCGAAAAGTGGTTTTTCCACACTAATACAAGTGCAAAAGTGGTTTCCTGCACCAACACAAGTGCGAAAAGTGGTTTTTCAACACTAACACAAGTGCAAAAAGTGGTTTTTCAACACTAACACAAGTGCGAAAAGTGGTTTTTCCACACTAATACAAGTGCAAAAGTGGTTTCTTGCACCAACACAAGTGCAAAAAGTGTTTTTTCAACACTAACACAAGTGCGAAAAGTGGTTTTTCAACACTATCACAAGTGCAAAAAGTGTTTTTTCCAAACTAATACAAGTGCAAAAGTGGTTTCCTGCACCAACACAAGTGCGAAAAGTGGTTTTTCAACACTTACACAAGTGCGAAAAGTGGTTTTTCAACACTAACACAAGTGCGAAAAGTGGTTTTTCAACATTAACACAAGTGCGAAAAGTGGTTTTTCCACACTAATACAAGTGCAAAAGTGGTTTCCTGCACCAACACAAGTGCGAAAAGTGGTTTTTCAACACTAACACAAGTGCGAAAAGTGGTTTTTCAACACTAACAGAAGTGCGAAAAGTGGTTTTTCCACACTAATACAAGTGCAAAAGTGGTTTCCTGCACCAACACAAGTGCGAAATGTGGTTTTTCAACACTAACACAAGTGCGAAAAGTGGTTTTTCAACACTATCACAAGTGCAAAAAGTGTTTTTTCCACACTAATACAAGTGCAAAAGTGGTTTCCTGCACCAACACAAGTGCGAAAAGTGGTTTTTCAACACTAACACAAGTGCGAAAAGTGGTTTTTCCACACGAATACAAATGCAAAAGTGGTTTCCTGCACCAACACAAGTGCGAAAGGTGGTTTTTCAACACTAACACAAGTGCGAAAAGTGGTTTTTCAACACTATCACAAGTGCAAAAAGTGTTTTTTCCACACTAATACAAGTGCAAAAGTGGTTTCCTGCACCAACACAAGTGCGAAAAGTGGTTTTTCAACACTAACACAAGCGCGAAAAGTGGTTTTTCAACACTAACACAAGTGCGAAAAGTGGTTTTTCCACACTAATACAAGTGCAAAAGTGGTTTCCTGCACCAACACAAGTGCGAAAAGTGGTTTTTCAACACTAACACAAGTGCGAAAAGTGGTTTTTCAACACTATCACAAGTGCAAAAAGTGTTTTTTCCACACTAATACAAGTGCAAAAGTGGTTTCCTGCACCAACACAAGTGCGAAAAGTGGTTTTTCAACACTAACACAAGTGCGAAAAGTGGTTTTTCAACACTAACACAAGTGCGAAAAGTGTTTTTTCCACACCAATACAAGTGCAAAAGTGGTTTCCTGCACCAACACAAGTGCGAAAAGTGGTTTTTCAACACTAACACAAGTGCGAAAAGTGGTTTTTCAACACTAACACAAGTACGAAAAGTGGTTTTTCAACACTAACACAAGTGCGAAAAGTGGTTTTTCCACACTAATACAAGTGCAAAAGTGGTTTCCTGCACCAACACAAGTGCGAAAAGTGGTTTTTCAACACTAACACAAGTGCGAAAAGTGGTTTTTCAACACTATCACAAGTGCAAAAAGTGTTTTTTCCACACTAATACAAGTGCAAAAGTGGTTTCCTGCACCAACACATGTGTGAAAAGTGGTTTTTTTAACACTAACACAAGTGCGAAAAGTGGTTGTTCAACACTAACACAAGTGCGAAAAGTGGTTTTCCACACTAATACAAGTGCAAAAGTGGTTTCCTGCACCAACACAAGTGCGAAAAGTGGTTTTTCAACACTAACACAAGTGCGAAAAGTGGTTTTTCAACACTATCACAAGAGCAAAAAGTGTTTTTTCCACACTAATACAAGTGCAAAAGTGGTTTGCTGCACCAACACAAGTGCGAAAAGTGGTTTTTCAACACTAACACCAGTGCGAAAAGTGGTTTTTCAACACTAACACAAGTGCAAAAAGTGGTTTTTCAACACTAACACAAGTGCGAAACGTGGTTTTTCCACCCTAATGCAAGTGCAAAAGTGGTTTCCTGCACCAACACAAGTGCGAAAAGTGGTTTTTCAACACTAACACAAGTGCGAAAAGTGGTTTTTCAACACTAACACAAGTGCGAAAAGTGTTTTTTCCACACTAATACAAGTGCAAAAAGTGGTTTCCTGCACCAACACAAGTGCGAAAAGTGGTTTTTCAACACTAACACAAGTGCGAAAAGTGGTTTTTCCACACTAATACAAGTGCAAAAGTGGTTTCCTGCACCAACACAAGTGCGAAAAGTGGATTTTCAACACTAACACAAGTGCGAAAAGTGGTTTTTCACCACTATCACAAGTGCAAAAAGTGTTTTTTCCACACTAATACAAGTGCAAAAGTGGTTTCCTGCACCAACACAAGAGCGAAAAGTGGTTTTTCAACACTAACACAAGTGCGAAAAGTGGTTTTTCAACACTAACACAAGTGCGAAAAGTGGTTTTTCCACACTAATACAAGTGCAAAAGTCGTTTCCTGCACCAACACATGTGCGAAAAGTGGTTTTTCAACACTAACACAAGTGCGAAAAGTGGTTTTTCAACACTATCACAAGTGCAAAAAGTGTTTTTTCCACACTAATACAAGTGCAAAAGTGGTTTCCTGCACCAACACAAGTGCGAAAAGTGGTTTTTCAACACTAACACAAGTGCGAAAAGTGGTTTTTCAACACTAACACAAGTGCGAAAAGTGGTTTTTCCACACTAATACAAGTGCAAAAGTGGTTTCCTGCACCAACACAAGTGCGAAAAGTGGTTTTTCAACACTAACACAAGTGCGAAAAGTGGTTTTTCAACACTATCACAAGTGCAAAAAGTGTTTTTTCCACACTAATACAAGTGCAAAAGTGGTTTCCTGCACCAACACAAGTGCGAAAAGTGCTTTTTCAACACTAACACAAGTGCGAAAAGTGGTTTTTCAACACTAACACAAGTGCGAAAAGTGTTTTTTCCACACTAATACAAGTGCAAAAGTGGTTTCCTGCACCAACGCAAGTGCGAAAAGTGGTTTTTCAACACTAACACACGTGCGAAAAGTGGTTTTTCAACACTAACACAAGTACGAAAAGTGGTTTTTCAACACTAATACAAGTGCAAAAGTGGTTTCCTGCACCAACATAAGTGCGAAAAGTGGTTTTTCAACACTAACACAAGTGCGAAAAGTGGTTTTTCAACACTAACACAAGTGCGAAAAGTGGTTTTTCAACACTAACACAAGTGCGAAAAGTGGTTTTTCAACACTATCACAAGTGCAAAAAGTGTTTTTTCGACACTAAAACAAGTACAAAAGTGGATTCCTGCACCAACACATGTGCGAAAAGTGGTTTTTCAACACTAACACAAGTGCGAAAAGTGGTTTTCCACTCTAATACAAGTGCAAAAGTGGTTTCCTGCACCAACACAAGTGCGAAAAATGGTTTTTCAACACTAACACAAGTGCGAAAAGTGGTTTTTCAACACTAACACAAGTGCGAAAAGTGGTTTTTCAACACTAACACAAGTGCGAAAAGTGGTTTTTCAACACTAACACAAGTGCGAAAAGTGGTTTTTCAACACTAACACAAGTGCGAAAAGTGGTTTTTCCACCCTAATGCAAGTGCAAAAGTGGTTTCCTGCACCAACACAAGTGCGAAAAGTGGTTTTTCAACACTAACACAAGTGCGAAAAGTGTTTTTTCCACACTAATACAAGTGCAAAAAGTGGTTTCCTGCACCAACACAAGTGCGAAAAGTGGTTTTTCAACACTAACACAAGTGCGAAAAGTGGTTTTTCAACACTAACACAAGTGCGAAAAGTGGTTTTTCCACACTAATACAAGTGCAAAAGTGGTTTCCTGCACCAACACAAGTGCGAAAAGTGGTTTTTCAACACTAACACAAGTGCGAAAAGTGGTTTTTCAACACTATCACAAGTGCAAAAAGTGTTTTTTCCATACTAATACAAGTGCAAAAGTGGTTTCCTGCACCAACACAAGTGCGAAAAGTGGTTTTTCAACACTAACACAAGTGTGAAAAGTGGTTTTTCAACACTAACACAAGTGCAAAAAGTGGTTTTTCCACACTAATACAAGTGCAAAAGTGGTTTCCTGCACCAACACAATTGCGAAAAGTGGTTTTTCAACACTAACACAAGTGCGAAAAGTGGTTTTTCAACACTATCACAAGTGCGAAAAGTGTTTTTTCCACACTAATACAAGTGCAAAAGTGGTTTCCTGCACCAACACAAGTGCGAAAAGTGGTTTTTCAACACTAACACAAGTGCGAAAAGTGGTTTTTCAACATTAACACAAGTGCGAAAAGTGGTTTTTCCACACTAATACAAGTGCAAAAGTGGTTTCCTGCACCAACACAAGTGCAAAAAGTGTTTTTTCAACACTAACACAAGTGCGAAAAGTGGTTTTTCAACACTAACACAAGTGCGAAAAGTGGTTTTTCCACACTAATACAAGTGCAAAAGTGGTTTCCTGCACCAACACAAGTGCGAAAAGTGGTTTTTCAACACTAACACAAGTGCGAAAAGTGGTTTTTCAACACTATCACAAGTGCAAAAAGTGTTTTTTCCACACTAATACAAGTGCAAAAGTGGTTTCCTGCACCAACACAAGTGCGAAAAGTGGTTTTTCAACACTAACGCAAGTGCGAAAAGTGGTTTTTCCACACGAATACAAGTGCAAAAGTGGTTTCCTGCACCAACACAAGTGCGAAAGGTGGTTTTTCAACACTAACACAAGTGCGAAAAGTGGTTTTTCAACACTATCACAAGTGCAAAAAGTGTTTTTTCCACACTAATACAAGTGCAAAAGTGGTTTCCTGCACCAACACAAGTGCGAAAAGTGGTTTTTCAACACTAACACAAGCGCGAAAAGTGATTTTTCAACACTAACACAAGTGCGAAAAGTGGTTTTTCCACACTAATACAAGTGCAAAAGTGGTTTCCTGCACCAACACAAGTGCGAAAAGTGGTTTTTCAACACTAACACAAGTGCGAAAAGTGGTTTTTCAACACTATCACAAGTGCAAAAAGTGTTTTTTCCACACTAATACAAGTGCAAAAGTGGTTTCCTGCACCAACACAAGTGCGAAAAGTGGTTTTTCAACACTAACACAAGTGCGAAAAGTGGTTTTTCAACACTAACACAAGTGCGAAAAGTGTTTTTTCCACACTAATACAAGTGCAAAAGTGGTTTCCTGCACCAACACAAGTGCGAAAAGTGGTTTTTCAACACTAACACAAGTGCGAAAAGTGGTTTTTCAACACTAACACAAGTACGAAAAGTGGTTTTTCAACACTAACACAAGTGCGAAAAGTGGTTTTTCCACACTAATACAAGTGCAAAAGTGGTTTCCTGCACCAACACAAGTGCGAAAAGTGGTTTTTCAACACTAACACAAGTGCGAAAAGTGGTTTTTCAACACTATCACAAGTGCAAAAAGTGTTTTTTCCACACTAATACAAGTGCAAAAGTGGTTTCCTGCACCAACACATGTGTGAAAAGTGGTTTTTTAACACTAACACAAGTGCGAAAAGTGGTTTTTCAACACTAACACAAGTGCGAAAAGTGGTTTTCCACACTAATACAAGTGCAAAAGTGGTTTCCTGCACCAACACAAGTGCGAAAAGTGGTTTTTCAACACTATCACAAGAGCAAAAAGTGTTTTTTCCACACTAATACAAGTGCAAAAGTGGTTTGCTGCACCAACACAAGTGCGAAAAGTGGTTTTTCAACACTAACACCAGTGCGAAAAGTGGTTTTTCAACACTAACACAAGTGCGAAAAGTGGTTTTTCAACACTAACACAAGTGCGAAACGTGGTTTTTCCACCCTAATGCAAGTGCAAAAGTGGTTTCCTGCACCAACACAAGTGCGAAAAGTGGTTTTTCAACACTAACACAAGTGCGAAAAGTGGTTTTTCAACACTAACACAAGTGCGAAAAGTGTTTTTTCCACACTAATACAAGTGCAAAAAGTGGTTTCCTGCACCAACACAAGTGCGAAAAGTGGTTTTTCAACACTAACACAAGTGCGAAAAGTGGTTTTTCCACACTAATACAAGTGCAAAAGTGGTTTCCTGCACCAACACAAGTGCGAAAAGTGGATTTTCAACACTAACACAAGTGCGAAAAGTGGTTTTTCACCACTATCACAAGTGCAAAAAGTGTTTTTTTCCACACTAATACAAGTGCAAAAGTGGTTTCCTGCACCAACACAAGGGCGAAAAGTGGTTTTTCAACACTAACACAAGTGCGAAAAGTGGTTTTTCAACACTAACACAAGTGCGAAAAGTGGTTTTTCCACACTAATACAAGTGCAAAAGTGGTTTCCTGCACCAACACATGTGCGAAAAGTGGTTTTTCAACACTAACACAAGTGCGAAAAGTGGTTTTTCCACACTAATACAAGTGCAAAAGTGGTTTCCTGCACCAACACAAGTGCGAAAAGTGGTTTTTCAACACTAACACAAGTGCGAAAAGTGGTTTTTCAACACTATCACAAGTGCAAAAAGTGTTTTTTCCACACTAATACAAGTGCAAAAGTGGTTTCCTGCACCAACACAAGTGCGAAAAGTGGTTTTTCAACACTAACACAAGTGCGAAAAGTGGTTTTTCAACACTAACACAAGTGCGAAAAGTGTTTTTTCCACACTAATACAAGTGCAAAAGTGGTTTCCTGCACCAACACAAGTGCGAAAACTGGTTTTTCAACACTAACACACGTGCGAAAAGTGGTTTTTCAACACTAACACAAGTACGAAAAGTGGTTTTTCAACACTAATACAAGTGCAAAAGTGGTTTCCTGCACCAACATAAGTGCGAAAAGTGGTTTTTCAACACTAACACAATTGCGAAAAGTGGTTTTTCAACACTAACACAAGTGCGCAAAGTGGTTTTTCCACATTAATAGAAGTGCAAAAGTGGTTTCCTGCACCAACACAAGTGCGAAAAGTGGTTTATCAAGACTAACACAAGTGCGAAAAGTGGTTTTTCAACACTAACACAAGTGCGAAAAGTGGTTTTTCAACACTATCACAAGTGCAAAAAGTGTTTTTTCCACACTAATACAAGTGCAAAAGTGGTTTCCTGCCCCAACACAAGTGCGAAAAGTGGTTTTTCAACACTAACACAAGTGCGAAAAGTGGTTTTTCAACACTAACACAAGTGCGAAAAGTGGTTTTTCCACACTAATGCAAGTGCAAAAGTGGTTTCCTGCACCAACACAAGTGCGAAAAGTGGTTTTTCAACACTAACACAAGTGCGAAAAGTGGTTTTTCAACACTATCACAAATGCAAAAAGGGTTTTTTCCACACTAATACAAGTGCAAAAGTGGTTTCCTGCACCAACACAAGTGCGAAAAGTGGTTTTTCAACACTAACACAAGTGCGAAAAGTGGTTTTTCCACACTAATACAAGTGCAAAAGTGGTTTCCTGCACCAACACAAGTGCGAAAAGTGGTTTTTCAACACTAACACAAGTGCGAAAAGTGGTTTTTCAACACTATCACAAATGCAAAAAGGGTTTTTTCCACACTAATACAAGTGCAAAAGTGGTTTCCTGCACCAACACAAGTGCGAAAAGTGGTTTTTCAACACTAACACAAGTGCGAAAAGTGGTTTTTCAACACTAACACAAGTACGAAAAGTGGTTTTTCAACACTAACACAAGTGCGAAAAGTGGTTTTTCCACACTAATACAAGTGCAAAAGTGGTTTCCTGCACCAACACAAGTGCGAAAAGTGGTTTTTCAACACTAACACAAGTGCGAAAAGTGGTTTTTCAACACTATCACAAGTGCAAAAAGTGTTTTTTCCACACTAATACAAGTGCAAAAGTGGTTTCCTGCACCAACACATGTGTGAAAAGTGGTTTTTTAACACTAACACAAGTGCGAAAAGTGGTTTTTCAACACTAACACAAGTGCGAAAAGTGGTTTTCCACACTAATACAAGTGCAAAAGTGGTTTCCTGCACCAACACAAGTGCGAAAAGTGGTTTTTCAACACTATCACAAGAGCAAAAAGTGTTTTTTCCACACTAATACAAGTGCAAAAGTGGTTTGCTGCACCAACACAAGTGCGAAAAGTGGTTTTTCAACACTAACACCAGTGCGAAAAGTGGTTTTTCAACACTAACACAAGTGCGAAAAGTGGTTTTTCAACACTAACACAAGTGCGAAACGTGGTTTTTCCACCCTAATGCAAGTGCAAAAGTGGTTTCCTGCACCAACACAAGTGCGAAAAGTGGTTTTTCAACACTAACACAAGTGCGAAAAGTGGTTTTTCAACACTAACACAAGTGCGAAAAGTGTTTTTTCCACACTAATACAAGTGCAAAAAGTGGTTTCCTGCACCAACACAAGTGCGAAAAGTGGTTTTTCAACACTAACACAAGTGCGAAAAGTGGTTTTTCCACACTAATACAAGTGCAAAAGTGGTTTCCTGCACCAACACAAGTGCGAAAAGTGGATTTTCAACACTAACACAAGTGCGAAAAGTGGTTTTTCACCACTATCACAAGTGCAAAAAGTGTTTTTTCCACACTAATACAAGTGCAAAAGTGGTTTCCTGCACCAACACAAGAGCGAAAAGTGGTTTTTCAACACTAACACAAGTGCGAAAAGTGGTTTTTCAACACTAACACAAGTGCGAAAAGTGGTTTTTCCACACTAATACAAGTGCAAAAGTGGTTTCCTGCACCAACACATGTGCGAAAAGTGGTTTTTCAACACTAACACAAGTGCGAAAAGTGGTTTTTCCACACTAATACAAGTGCAAAAGTGGTTTCCTGCACCAACACAAGTGCGAAAAGTGGTTTTTCAACACTAACACAAGTGCGAAAAGTGGTTTTTCAACACTATCACAAGTGCAAAAAGTGTTTTTTCCACACTAATACAAGTGCAAAAGTGGTTTCCTGCACCAACACAAGTGCGAAAAGTGGTTTTTCAACACTAACACAAGTGCAAAAAGTGGTTTTTCAACACTAACACAAGTGCGAAAAGTGTTTTTTCCACACTAATACAAGTGCAAAAGTGGTTTCCTGCACCAACACAAGTGCGAAAACTGGTTTTTCAACACTAACACACGTGCGAAAAGTGGTTTTTCAACACTAACACAAGTACGAAAAGTGGTTTTTCAACACTAATACAAGTGCAAAAGTGGTTTCCTGCACCAACATAAGTGCGAAAAGTGGTTTTTCAACACTAACACAATTGCGAAAAGTGGTTTTTCAACACTAACACAAGTGCGCAAAGTGGTTTTTCCACATTAATAGAAGTGCAAAAGTGGTTTCCTGCACCAACACAAGTGCGAAAAGTGGTTTATCAAGACTAACACAAGTGCGAAAAGTGGTTTTTCAACACTAACACAAGTGCGAAAAGTGGTTTTTCAACACTATCACAAGTGCAAAAAGTGTTTTTTCCACACTAATACAAGTGCAAAAGTGGTTTCCTGCCCCCAACACAAGTGCGAAAAGTGGTTTTTCAACACTAACACAAGTGCGAAAAGTGGTTTTTCAACACTAACACAAGTGCGAAAAGTTGGTTTTTCCACACTAATACAAGTGCAAAAGTGGTTTCCTGCACCAACACAAGTGCGAAAAGTGGTTTTTCAACACTAACACAAGTGCGAAAAGTGGTTTTTCAACACTATCACAAATGCAAAAAGGGTTTTTTCACACTAATACAAGTGCAAAAGTGGTTTCCTGCACCAACACAAGTGCGAAAAGTGGTTTTTCAACACTAACACAAGTGCGAAAAGTGGTTTTTCCACACTAATACAAGTGCAAAAGTGGTTTCCTGCACCAACACAAGTGCGAAAAGTGGTTTTTCAACACTAACACAAGCGCAAAAAGTGGTTTTTCAACACTAACACAAGTGCGAAAAGTGGTTTTTCCACACTAATACAAGTGCAAAAGTGGTTTCCTGCACCAACACAAGTGCGAAAAGTGGTTTTTCAACACTAACACAAGTGCAAAAAGTGGTTTTTCAACACTAACACAAGTGCGAAAAGTGGTTTTTCCACACTAATACAAGTGCAAAAGTGGTTTCTTGCACCAACACAAGTGCAAAAAGTGTGTTTTTTCAACACTAACACAAGTGCGAAAAGTGGTTTTTCAACACTATCACAAGTGCAAAAAGTGTTTTTTCCAACTAATACAAGTGCAAAAGTGGTTTCCTGCACCAACACAAGTGCGAAAAGTGTTTTTCAACACTTACACAAGTGCGAAAAGTGGTTTTCAACACTAACACAAGTGCGAAAAGTGGTTTTTCAACATTAACAGAAGTGCGAAAAGTGGTTTTCCACACTAATACAAGTGCAAAAGTGGTTTCCTGCACCAACACAAGTGCGAAAAGTGGTTTTTCAACACTAACACAAGTGCGAAAAGTGGTTTTTCAACACTAACAGAAGTGCGAAAAGTGGTTTTTCCACACTAATACAAGTGCAAAAGTGGTTTCCTGCACCAACACAAGTGCGAAATGTGGTTTTTCAACACTAACACAAGTGCGAAAAGTGGTTTTTCAACACTATCACAAGTGCAAAAAGTGTTTTTTCCACACTAATACAAGTGCAAAAGTGGTTTCCTCACCAACACAAGTGCGAAAAGTGGTTTTTCAACACTAACACAAGTGCGAAAAGTGGTTTTTCCACACGAATACAAATGC
>NW_027617737.1:0-99756 GCF_964187855.1 Myxine glutinosa
TGCACATGTGATAGTGTTGAAAAACAACTTTTCGCACTTGTGTTAGTGTTGAAAAACGACTTTTCGCACTTGTCTTGGTGCAGGAAACCACTTTTGCACTTGTATTAGTGTGGAAAAACCACTTTTCGCACTTGTGTTAGTGTTGAAAAACCACTTTTCGCACTTGTGTTAATGTTGAAAAACCACTTTTTGCACTTGTGTTGGTGCAGGAAACCACTTTTGCACTTGTATTAGTGTGAAAAAAACACTTTTTGCACTTGTGTTAGTGTTGAAAAACCACTTTTCGCACTTGTGTTAGTGTTGAAAAACCACTTTTCGCACTTGTGTTGGTGCAGGAAACCACTTTTGCACTTGTATTAGTGTGGAAAAACCACTTTTCGCACTTGTGTTAGTGTTGAAAAACCACTTTTCGCACTTGTGTTAGTGTTGAAAAACCACTTTTCACACTTGTGTTGGTGCAGGAAACCACTTTTGCACTTGTATTAGTGTGGAAAAAACACTTTTTGCAGTTGTGATAGTGTTGAAAAACCACTTTTCGCACTTGTGTTAGTGTTGAAAAACCACTTTTCGCACTTGTGTTAGTGATGAAAAACCACTTTTCGCACTTGTGTTGGTGCAGGAAACCACTTTTGCACTTATATTAGTGTGGAAAAAACACTTTTTGCACTTGTGATAGTGTTGAAAAACGACTTTTCGCACTTGTGTTAGTGTTGAAAAACCACTTTTCGCACTTGTGTTGGTGCAGGAAACCACTTTTGCACTTGTATTAGTGTGGAAAAACCACTTTTCGCACTTGTGTTAGTGTTGAAAAACCACTTTTCGCACTTGTGTTAGTGTTGAAAAACCACTTTTCACACTTGTGTTGGTGCAGGAAACCACTTTTGCACTTGTATTAGGGTGGAAAAAACACTTTTTGCAGTTGTGATAGTGTTGAAAAACCACTTTTCGCACTTGTGTTAGTGTTGAAAAACCACTTTTCGCACTTGTGTTAGTGATGAAAAACCACTTTTCGCACTTGTGTTGGTGCAGGAAACCACTTTTGCACTTGTATTAGTGTGGAAAAAACACTTTTTGCACTTGTGATAGTGTTGAAAAACCACTTTTCGCACTTGTGTTAGTGTTGAAAAACCACTTTTCGCTCTTGTGTTAGTGTTGAAAAACCACTTTTCGCACTTGTGTTCGTGTTGAAAAACCACTTTTCGCACTTATGTTGGTGCAGGAAACCACTTTTGCACTTGTATTAGTGTGGAAAACACACTTTTTGCCCTTGTGATAGTGTTGAAAAACCACTTTTCGCACTTGTGTTGGTGCAGGAAACCACTTTTGCACTTGTATTAGTGTGGAAAAACCACTTTTCGCATTTGTGTTAGTGTTGAAAAACCACTTTTCGCACTTGTGTTCGTGTTGAAAAACCACTTTTCGCACTTGTGTTAGTGTTGAAAAACCACTTTTTGCACTTGTGTTTGTGCAGGAAACCACTTTTGCACTTGTATTAGTGTGGAAAAACCACTTTTCGCACTTGTGTTAGTGTTGAAAAACCACTTTTCGCACTTGTGTTAGTGTTGAAAAACCACTTTTCGCACATGTGTTAGTGTTGAAAAACCACTTATCGCACTTGTGTTGGTGCAGGAAACCACTTTTGCACTTGTATTAGTGTGGTAAAACACTTTTCGCACTTGTGGTAGTGTTGAAAAACCACTTTTTGCACTTGTGTTAGTGTTGAAAAACCACTTTTCGCACTTGTGTTGGTGCAGGAAACCACTTTTGCACTGGTATTAGTGTGGAAAAAACACTTTTCGCACCTGTGTTAGTGTTGAAAAACGACTTTTCGCACTTGTGTTAGTGTTGAAAAACCACTTTTCGCACTTGTGTTGGTGGAGGAAACCACTTTTGCACTTGTATTAGTGTGGAAAAAACACTTTTTACACTTGTGATAGTGTTGAAAAACCATTTTTCGCACTTCTGTTAGTGTTGAAAAACCACTTTTCGCACTTGTGTTGGTGCAGGAAACCACTTTTGCCCTTGTATTAGTGTGGAAAAACCACTTTTTGCACTTGTGTTAGTGTTGAAAAACCACTTTTCGCACTTGTGTTAGTGTTGAAAAACCACTTTTCGCACTTGTGTTGGTGCAGGAAACCACTTTTGCACTTGTATTAGTGTGGAAAAAAACACTTTTTTGCACTTGTGTTAGTGTTGAAAAACCACTTTTCGCACTTGTGTTAGTGTTGAAAAACCACTTATCGCACTTGTGTTGGTGCAGGAAACCACTTTTGCACTTGTATGAGTGTGGAAAAACCACTTTTCGCACTTGTGTTAGTGTTGAAAAACCACTTTTCGCACTTGTGTTAATGTTGAAAAACCACTTTTCGCACTTGTGTTAGTGTTGAAAAACCACTTTTCGCACTTGTGTTAGTGTTGAAAAACCACTTTTCGCACTTGTGTTGGTGCAGGAAACCACTTTTGCACTTGTATTAGTGTGGAAAAAACACTTTTTGCACTTGTGATAGTGTTGAAAAACCACTTTTCGCACTTGTGTTAGTGTTGAAAAAACACTTTTCGCACTTGTGTTGGTGTTGAAAAACCACTTTTCGCACTTGTGTTAGTGTTGAAAAACCACTTTTCACACTTGTGTTGGTGTTGAAAAACCACTTTTGCACTTGTATTAGTGTGGAAAAAACACTTTTTGCACTTGTGATAGTGTTGAAAAACCACTTTTGCACTTGTATTAGTGTGGAAAAAACACTTTTTGCACATGTGGTAGTGTTGAAAAACAACTTTTCGCACTTGTGTTAGTGTTGAAAAACGACTTTTCGCACTTGTCTTGGTGCAGGAAACCACTTTTGCACTTGTATTAGTGTGGAAAAACCACTTTTCGCACTTGTGTTAGTGTTGAAAAACCACTTTTCGCACTTGTGTTAATGTTGAAAAACCACTTTTTGCACTTGTGTTGGTGCAGGAAACCACTTTTGCACTTGTATTAGTGTGAAAAAAACACTTTTTGCACTTGTGTTAGTGTTGAAAAACCACTTTTCGCACTTGTGTTAGTGTTGAAAAACCACTTTTCGCACTTGTGTTGGTGCAGGAAACCACTTTTGCACTTGTATTAGTGTGGAAAAACCACTTTTCGCACTTGTGTTAGTGTTGAAAAACCACTTTTCGCACTTGTGTTAGTGTTGAAAAACCACTTTTCGCACTTGTGTTAGTGTTGAAAAACCACTTTTCGCACTTGTGTTGGTGCAGGAAACCACTTTTGCACTTGTATTAGTGTTGAAAAAACACTTTTCGCACTTGTGTTAGTGTTGAAAAACCACTTTTCGCACTTGTGTTAGTGTTGAAAAACCACTTTTCGCACTTGTGTTGGTGCAGGAAACCACTTTTGCACTTGTATTAGTGTGGAAAAACCACTTTTCGCTCTTGTGTTAGTGTTGAAAAACCACTTTTCGCACTTGTGTTCGTGTTGAAAAACCACTTTTCGCACTTATGTTGGTGCAGGAAACCACTTTTGC
Source organism: Myxine glutinosa (assembly GCF_964187855.1). Taxonomy (NCBI): domain Eukaryota; kingdom Metazoa; phylum Chordata; class Myxini; order Myxiniformes; family Myxinidae; genus Myxine; species Myxine glutinosa. The sequence goes on from NW_027617737.1 coordinate 3,507, forward strand.
ACTTGTATTAGTGTGGAAAACACACTTTTTGCCCTTGTGATAGTGTTGAAAAACCACTTTTCGCACTTGTGTTGGTGCAGGAAACCACTTTTGCACTTGTATTAGTGTGGAAAAACCACTTTTCGCATTTGTGTTAGTGTTGAAAAACCACTTTTCGCACTTGTGTTCGTGTTGAAAAACCACTTTTCGCACTTGTGTTGGTGCAGGAAACCACTTTTGCACTTGTATTAGTGTGGAAAACACACTTTTTGCCCTTGTGTTAGTGTTGAAAAACCACTTTTCGCACTTGTGTTAGTGTTGAAAAACCACTTTTCGCACTTGTGTTGGTGCAGGAAACCACTTTTGCACTTGCATTAGTGTGGAAAAACCACTTTTCGCACTTGTGTTAGTGTTGAAAAACCACTTTTCGCACTTGTGTTAGTGTTGAAAAACCACTTTTCACACTTGTGTTGGTGCAGGAAACCACTTTTGCACTTATATTAGTGTGGAAAAACCACTTTTCGCACTTGTGTTAGTGTTGAAAAACCACTTTTCGCACTTGTGTTAGTGTTGAAAAACAACTTTTCGCACTTGTGATAGTGTTGAAAAACCACTTTTCGCACTTGTGTTGGTGCAGGAAACCACTTTTGCACTTGTATTAGTGTGGAAAAACCACTTTTCGCACTTGTGTTAGTGTTGAAAAACCACTTTTCGCACTTGTGTTAGTGTTGAAAAACCACTTTACGCACGTGTGTTGGTGCAGGAAACCACTTTTGCACTTATATTAGTGTGGAAAAAACACTTTTTGCACTTGTGATAGTGTTGAAAAACGACTTTTCGCACTTGTGTTAGTGTTGAAAAACCACTTTTCGCACTTGTGTTGGTGCAGGAAACCACTTTTGCACTTGTATTAGTGTGGAAAAACCACTTTTCGCACTTGTGTTAGTGTTGAAAAACCACTTTTCGCACTTGTGTTAGTGTTGAAAAACCACTTTTCACACTTGTGTTGGTGCAGGAAACCACTTTTGCACTTGTATTAGTGTGGAAAAAACACTTTTTGCAGTTGTGATAGTGTTGAAAAACCACTTTTCGCACTTGTGTTAGTGTTGAAAAACCACTTTTCGCACTTGTGTTAGTGATGAAAAACCACTTTTCGCACTTGTGTTGGTGCAGGAAACCACTTTTGCACTTATATTAGTGTGGAAAAAACACTTTTTGCACTTGTGATAGTGTTGAAAAACGACTTTTCGCACTTGTGTTAGTGTTGAAAAACCACTTTTCGCACTTGTGTTGGTGCAGGAAACCACTTTTGCACTTGTATTAGTGTGGAAAAACCACTTTTCGCACTTGTGTTAGTGTTGAAAAACCACTTTTCGCACTTGTGTTAGTGTTGAAAAACCACTTTTCACACTTGTGTTGGTGCAGGAAACCACTTTTGCACTTGTATTAGTGTGGAAAAAACACTTTTTGCAGTTGTGATAGTGTTGAAAAACCACTTTTCGCACTTGTGTTAGTGTTGAAAAACCACTTTTCGCACTTGTGTTAGTGATGAAAAACCACTTTTCGCACTTGTGTTGGTGCAGGAAACCACTTTTGCACTTGTATTAGTGTGGAAAAAACACTTTTTGCACTTGTGATAGTGTTGAAAAACCACTTTTCGCACTTGTGTTAGTGTTGAAAAACCACTTTTCGCTCTTGTGTTAGTGTTGAAAAACCACTTTTCGCACTTGTGTTCGTGTTGAAAAACCACTTTTCGCACTTATGTTGGTGCAGGAAACCACTTTTGCACTTGTATTAGTGTGGAAAACACACTTTTTGCCCTTGTGATAGTGTTGAAAAACCACTTTTCGCACTTGTGTTGGTGCAGGAAACCACTTTTGCACTTGTATTAGTGTGGAAAAACCACTTTTCGCATTTGTGTTAGTGTTGAAAAACCACTTTTCGCACTTGTGTTCATGTTGAAAAACCACTTTTCGCACTTGTGTTGGTGCAGGAAAGCACTTTTGCACTTGTATTAGTGTGGAAAACACACTTTTTGCCCTTGTGTTAGTGTTGAAAAACCACTTTTCGCACTTGTGTTAGTGTTGAAAAACCACTTTTCGCACTTGTGTTGGTGCAGGAAACCACTTTTGCACTTGCATTAGTGTGGAAAAACCACTTTTCGCACTTGTGTTAGTGTTGAAAAACCACTTTTCGCACTTGTGTTAGTGTTGAAAAACCACTTTTCACACTTGTGTTGGTGCAGGAAACCACTTTTGCACTTATATTAGTGTGGAAAAACCACTTTTCGCACTTGTGTTGGTGCAGGAAACCACTTTTGCACTTGTATTAGTGTGGAAAAACCACTTTTCGCACTTGTGTTAGTGTTGAAAAACCACTTTTCGCACTTGTGTTAGTGTTGAAAAACCACTTTTCACACTTGTGTTGGTGCAGGAAACCACTTTTGCACTTATATTAGTGTGGAAAAACCACTTTTCGCACTTGTGTTGGTGCAGGAAACCACTTTTGCACTTGTATTAGTGTGGAAAAACCACTTTTCGCACTTGTGTTAGTGTTGAAAAACCACTTTTCGCACTTGTGTTAGTGTTGAAAAACCACTTTACGCACGTGTGTTTGTGCAGGAAACCACTTTTGCACTTATATTAGTGTCGAAAAAACACTTTTTGCACTTGTGATAGTGTTGAAAAACGACTTTTCGCACTTGTGTTAGTGTTGAAAAACCACTTTTCGCACTTGTGTTGGTGCAGGAAACCACTTTTGCACTTGTATTAGTGTGGAAAAACCACTTTTCGCACTTGTGTTAGTGTTGAAAAACCACTTTTCGCACTTGTGTTAGTGTTGAAAAACCACTTTTCACACTTGTGTTGGTGCAGGAAACCACTTTTGCACTTGTATTAGTGTGGAAAAAACACTTTTTGCAGTTGTGATAGTGTTGAAAAACCACTTTTCGCACTTGTGTTAGTGTTGAAAAACCACTTTTCGCACTTGTGTTAGTGATGAAAAACCACTTTTCGCACTTGTGTTGGTGCAGGAAACCACTTTTGCACTTATATTAGTGTGGAAAAAACACTTTTTGCACTTGTGATAGTGTTGAAAAACGACTTTTCGCACTTGTGTTAGTGTTGAAAAACCACTTTTCGCACTTGTGTTGGTGCAGGAAACCACTTTTGCACTTGTATTAGTGTGGAAAAACCACTTTTCGCACTTGTGTTAGTGTTGAAAAACCACTTTTCGCACTTGTGTTAGTGTTGAAAAACCACTTTTCACACTTGTGTTGGTGCAGGAAACCACTTTTGCACTTGTATTAGTGTCGAAAAAACACTTTTTGCAGTTGTGATAGTGTTGAAAAACCACTTTTCGCACTTGTGTTAGTGTTGAAAAACCACTTTTCGCACTTGTGTTAGTGATGAAAAACCACTTTTCGCACTTGTGTTGGTGCAGGAAACCACTTTTGCACTTGTATTAGTGTGGAAAAAACACTTTTTGCACTTGTGATAGTGTTGAAAAACCACTTTTCGCACTTGTGTTAGTGTTGAAAAACCACTTTTCGCACTTGTGTTAGTGATGAAAAACCACTTTTCGCACTTGTGTTGGTGCAGGAAACCACTTTTGCACTTGTATTAGTGTGGAAAAACCACTTCTCGCACTTGTGTTAGTGTTGAAAAACCACTTTTCGCACTTGTGTTAGTGTTGAAAAACCACTTTTCGCACTTGTGTTAGTGTTGAAAAACCACTTATCGCACTTGTGTTGGTGCAGGAAACCACTTTTGCACTTGTATTAGTGTGGTAAAACACTTTTCGCACTTGTGGTAGTGTTGAAAAACCACTTTTCGCACTTGTGTTAGTGTTGAAAAACCACTTTTCACACTTGTGTTGGTGCAGGAAACCACTTTTGCACTTGTATTAGTGTGGAAAAACCACTTTTCGCACTTGTGTTAGTGTTGAAAAACCACTTTTCGCACTTGTGTTAGTGTTGAAAAACCACTTTTCGCACTTGTGTTAGTGTTGAAAAACCACTTTTCACACTTGTGTTGGTGCAGGACACCACTTTTACATTTGTATTAGTGTGGAAAAAACACTTTTTGCACTTGTGATAGTGTTGAAAAACCACTTTTCGCACTTGTGTTAGTGTTGAAAAACCACTTTTCGCACTTGTGTTAGTGATGAAAAACCACTTTTCGCACTTGTGTTGGTGCAGGAAACCACTTTTGCACTTGTATTAGTGTGGAAAAAACACTTTTTGCACTTGTGATAGTGTTGAAAAACCACTTTTCGCACTTGTGTTAGTGTTGAAAAACCACTTTTCGCACTTGTGTTGGTGCAGGAAACCACTTTTGCACTTGTATTAGTGTGTAAAAACCACTTTTCGCGCTTGTGTTAGTGTTGAAAAACCACTTTTCGCACTTGTGTTAGTGTTGAAAAACCACTTATCGCACTTGTGCTGGTGCAGGAAACCACTTTTGCACTTGTATTAGTGTGGTAAAACACTTTTCGCACTTGTGGTAGTGTTGAAAAACCACTTTTTGCACTTGTGTTAGTGTTGAAAAACCACTTTTCGCACTTGTGTTGGTGCAGGAAACCACTTTTGCACTTGTATTAGTGTGGAAAAAACACTTTTCGCACTTGTGGTAGTGTTGAAAAACCACTTTTTGCACTTGTGTTAGTGTTGAAAAACCACTTTTCGCACTTGTGTTGGTGCAGGAAACCACTTTTGCACTGGTATTAGTGTGGAAAAAACACTTTTCGCACCATTGTTAGTGTTGAAAAACCACTTTTCGCACTTGTGTTAGTGTTGAAAAACCACTTTTCGCACTTGTGTTAGTATTGAAAAACCACTTTTCGCACTTGTGTTAGTGTTGAAAAACCACTTATCGCACTTGTGTTGGTGCAGGAAACCACTTTTGCACTTGTATTAGTGTGGTAAAACACTTTTCGCACTTGTGGTAGTGTTGAAAAACCACTTTTTGCACTTGTGTTAGTGTTGAAAAACCACTTTTCACACTTGTGTTGGTGCAGGAAACCACTTTTGCACTTGTATTAGTGTGGAAAAACCACTTTTCGCACTTGTGTTAGTGTTGAAAAACCACTTTTCGCACTTGTGTTAGTGTTGAAAAACCACTTTTCGCACTTGTGTTAGTGTTGAAAAACCACTTTTCGCACCTGTGTTGGTGCAGGAAACCACTTTTGCACTTGTGTTAGTGTGGAAAAAACACTTTTTGCACTTGTGATAGTATTGAAAAACCACTTTTCGCACTTGTGTTAGTGTTGAAAAACCACTTTTCGCACTTGTGTTGGTGCAGGAAACCACTTTTGCACTTGTATTAGTGTGGAAAAACCACTTTTCGCACTTGTGTTAGTGTTGAAAAACCACTTTTCGCACTTGTGTTAGTGTTGAAAAACCACTTTTCGCACTTGTGTTAGTGTTGAAAAACCACTTTTCACACTTGTGTTGGTGCAGGACACCACTTTTGCATTTGTATTAGTGTGGAAAAAACACTTTTTGCACTTGTGATAGTGTTGAAAAACCACTTTTCGCACTTGTGTTAGTGTTGAAAAACCACTTTTCGCACTTGTGTTAGTGATGAAAAACCACTTTTCGCACTTGTGTTGGTGCAGGAAACCACTTTTGCACTTGTATTAGTGTGGAAAAAACACTTTTTGCACTTGAGATAGTGTTGAAAAACCACTTTTCGCACTTGTGTTAGTGTTGAAAAACCACTTTTCGCACTTGTGTTGGTGCAGGAAACCACTTTTGCACTTGTATTAGTGTGTAAAAACCACTTTTCGCGCTTGTGTTAGTGTTGAAAAACCACTTTTCGCACTTGTGTTAGTGTTGAAAAACCACTTTTCGCACTTGTGTTAGTGTTGAAAAACCACTTATCGCACTTGTGCTGGTGCAGGAAACCACTTTTGCACTTGTATTAGTGTGGTAAAACACTTTTCGCACTTGTGGTAGTGTTGAAAAACCACTTTTTGCACTTGTGTTAGTGTTGAAAAACCACTTTTCGCACTTGTGTTGGTGCAGGAAACCACTTTTGCACTTGTATTAGTGTGGAAAAAACACTTTTCGCACTTGTGGTAGTGTTGAAAAACCACTTTTTGCACTTGTGTTAGTGTTGAAAAACCACTTTTCGCACTTGTGTTGGTGCAGGAAACCACTTTTGCACTGGTATTAGTGTGGAAAAAACACTTTTCGCACCTGTGTTAGTGTTGAAAAACCACTTTTCGCACTTGTGTTAGTGTTGAAAAACCACTTTTCGCACTTGTGTTGGTGGAGGAAACCACTTTTGCATTTGTATTAGTGTGGAAAAAACACTTTTTGCACTTGTGATAGTGTTGAAAAACCATTTTTCGCACTTGTGTTAGTGTTGAAAAACCACTTTTCGCAGTTGTGTTGGTGCAGGAAACCACTTTTGCACTTGTATTAGTGTGGAAAAACCACTTTTCGCACTTGTGTTAGTGTTTAAAAACCACTTTTCGCACTTGTGTTAGTGTTGAAAAACCACTTTTCGCACTTGTGTTGGTGCAGGAAACCACTTTTGCACTTGTATTAGTGTGGAAAAAACACTTTTTGCACTTGTGTTAGTGTTGAAAAACCACTTTTCGCACTTGTGTTAGTGTTGAAAAACCACTTATCGCACTTGTGTTGGTGCAGGAAACCACTTTTGCACTTGTATTATTGTGGAAAAACCACTTTTCGCACTTGTGTTAGTGTTGAAAAACCACTTTTCGCACTTGTGTTAATGTTGAAAAACCACTTTTCGCACTTGTGTTAGTGTTGAAAAACCACTTTTCGCACTTGTGTTAGTGTTGAAAAACCACTTTTCGCACTTGTGTTGGTGCAGGAAACCACTTTTGCACTTGTATTAGTGTGGAAAAAACACTTTTTGCACTTGTGATAGTGTTGAAAAACCACTTTTCGCACTTGTGTTAGTGTTGAAAAACCACTTTTCGCACTTGTGTTGGTGTTGAAAAACCACTTTTCGCACTTGTGTTAGTGTTGAAAAAACACTTTTCACACTTGTGTTGGTGTTGAAAAACCACTTTTGCACTTGTTTTAGTGTGGAAAAAACACTTTTTCCACTTGTGATAGTGTTGAAAAACCACTTTTACACTTGTATTAGTGTGGAAAAAACACTTTTTGCACTTGTGATAGTGTTGAAAAACCACTTTTCGCACTTGTGTTAGTGTTGAAAAACCACTTTTCGCACTTGTCTTGGTGCAGCAAACCACTTTTTCACTTGTATTAGTGTGGAAAAACCACTTTTCGCACTTGTGTTAGTGTTGAAAAACCACTTTTCGCACTTGTGTTAATGTTGAAAAACCACTTTTCGCACTTGTGTTGGTGCAGGAAACCACTTTTGCACTTGTATTAGTGTGGAAAAAACACTTTTTGCACTTGTGATAGTGTTGAAAAACCACTTTTCGCACTTGTGTTAGTGTTGAAAAACCACTTTTCGCACTTGTGTTGGTGCAGGAAACCACTTTTGCACTTGTATTAGTGTGGAAAAACCACTTTTCGCACTTGTGTTAGTGTTGAAAAACCACTTTTCGCACTTGTGTTAGTGTTGAAAAACCACTTTTCGCACTTGTGTTAGTGTTGAAAAACCACTTTTCGCACTTGTGTTGGTGCAGGAAACCACTTTTGCACTTGTATTCGTGTTGAAAAACCACTTTTCGCACTTGTGTTAGTGTTGAAAAACCACTTTTCGCACTTGTGTTAGTGTTGAAAAACCACTTTTCGCACTTGTGTTGGTGCAGGAAACCACTTTTGCACTTGTATTAGTGTGGAAAAACCACTTTTCGCACTTGTGTTAGTGTTGAAAAACCACTTTTCGCACTTGTGTTAGTGTTGAAAAACCACTTTTCGCACTCGTGTTAGTGTTGAAAAATCACTTTTCACACTTGTGTTGGTGCAGGACACCACTTTTGCACTTGTATTAGTGTGGAAAAAACACTTTTTGCACTTGTGATAGTGTTGAAAAACCACTTTTCGCACTTGTGTTAGTGTTGAAAAACCACTTTTCGCACTTGTGTTAGTGATGAAAAACCACTTTTCACACTTGTGTTGGTGCAGGAAACCACTTTTGCACTTGTATTAGTGTGGAAAAAACACTTTTTGCACTTGTGATAGTGTTGAAAAACCACTTTTCGCACTTGTGTTAGTGTTGAAAATCCACTTTTCGCACTTGTGTTTGTGCAGGAAACCACTTTTGCACTTGTATTAGTGTGGAAAAACCACTTTTCGCACTTGTGTTCGTGTTGAAAAACCACTTTTCGCACTTGTGTTAGTGTTGAAAAACCACTTTTCGCACATGTGTTAGTGTTGAAAAACCACTTATCGCACTTGTGTTGGTGCAGGAAACCACTTTTGCACTTGTATTAGTGTGGTAAAACACTTTTCGCACTTGTGGTAGTGTTGAAAAACCACTTTTTGCACTTGTGTTAGTGTTGAAAAACCACTTTTCGCACTTTTGTTGGTGCAGGAAACCACTTTTGCACTTGTATTAGTGTGGAAAAAACACTTTTTGCACTTGTGATAGTGTTGAAAAACCACTTTTCGCACTTGTGTTAGTGTTGAAAAACCACTTTTCGCACTTGTGTTGGTGTTGAAAAACCACTTTTCGCACTTGTGTTAGTGTTGAAAAAACACTTTTCACACTTGTGTTGGTGTTGAAAAACCACTTTTGCACTTGTTTTAGTGTGGAAAAAACACTTTTTCCACTTGTGATAGTGTTGAAAAACCACTTTTACACTTGTATTAGTGTGGAAAAAACACTTTTTGCACTTGTGATAGTGTTGAAAAACCACTTTTCGCACTTGTGTTAGTGTTGAAAAACCACTTTTCGCACTTGTCTTGGTGCAGCAAACCACTTTTTCACTTGTATTAGTGTGGAAAAACCACTTTTCGCACTTGTGTTAGTGTTGAAAAACCACTTTTCGCACTTGTGTTAATGTTGAAAAACCACTTTTCGCACTTGTGTTGGTGCAGGAAACCACTTTTGCACTTGTATTAGTGTGGAAAAAACACTTTTTGCACTTGTGATAGTGTTGAAAAACCACTTTTCGCACTTGTGTTAGTGTTGAAAAACCACTTTTCGCACTTGTGTTGGTGCAGGAAACCACTTTTGCACTTGTATTAGTGTGGAAAAACCACTTTTCGCACTTGTGTTAGTGTTGAAAAACCACTTTTCGCACTTGTGTTAGTGTTGAAAAACCACTTTTCGCACTTGTGTTAGTGTTGAAAAACCACTTTTCGCACTTGTGTTGGTGCAGGAAACCACTTTTGCACTTGTATTCGTGTTGAAAAACCACTTTTCGCACTTGTGTTAGTGTTGAAAAACCACTTTTCGCACTTGTGTTAGTGTTGAAAAACCACTTTTCGCACTTGTGTTGGTGCAGGAAACCACTTTTGCACTTGTATTAGTGTGGAAAAACCACTTTTCGCACTTGTGTTAGTGTTGAAAAACCACTTTTCGCACTTGTGTTAGTGTTGAAAAACCACTTTTCGCACTCGTGTTAGTGTTGAAAAATCACTTTTCACACTTGTGTTGGTGCAGGACACCACTTTTGCACTTGTATTAGTGTGGAAAAAACACTTTTTGCACTTGTGATAGTGTTGAAAAACCACTTTTCGCACTTGTGTTAGTGTTGAAAAACCACTTTTCGCACTTGTGTTAGTGATGAAAAACCACTTTTCACACTTGTGTTGGTGCAGGAAACCACTTTTGCACTTGTATTAGTGTGGAAAAAACACTTTTTGCACTTGTGATAGTGTTGAAAAACCACTTTTCGCACTTGTGTTAGTGTTGAAAATCCACTTTTCGCACTTGTGTTTGTGCAGGAAACCACTTTTGCACTTGTATTAGTGTGGAAAAACCACTTTTCGCACTTGTGTTCGTGTTGAAAAACCACTTTTCGCACTTGTGTTAGTGTTGAAAAACCACTTTTCGCACATGTGTTAGTGTTGAAAAACCACTTATCGCACTTGTGTTGGTGCAGGAAACCACTTTTGCACTTGTATTAGTGTGGTAAAACACTTTTCGCACTTGTGGTAGTGTTGAAAAACCACTTTTTGCACTTGTGTTAGTGTTGAAAAACCACTTTTCGCACTTTTGTTGGTGCAGGAAACCACTTTTGCACTGGTATTAGTGTGGAAAAAACACTTTTCGCACCTGTGTTAGTGTTGAAAAACCACTTTTCGCACTTGTGTTAGTGTTGAAAAACCACTTTTCGCACTTGTGTTGGTGCAGGAAACCACTTTTGCACTTGTATTAGTGTGGAAAAAACACTTTTTGCACTTGTGATAGTGTTGAAAAACCACTTTTCGCACCTGTGTTAGTGTTGAAAAACCACTTTTCGCACTTGTGTTAGTGTTGAAAAACCACTTTTCGCACTTGTGTTGGTGCAGGAAACCACTTTTGCACTTGTATTAGTGTGGAAAAAACACTTTTTGCACTTGTGATAGTGTTGAAAAACCACTTTTCGCACTTGTGTTGGTGGAGGAAACCACTTTTGCACTTGTATTAGTGTGGAAAAAAACACTTTTTGCACTTGTGATAGTGTTGAAAAACCATTTTTCGCACTTGTGTTAGTGTTGAAAAACCACTTTTCGCACTTGTGTTGGTGCAGGAAACCACTTTTGCACTTGTATTAGTGTGGAAAAACCACTTTTCGCACTTGTGTTAGTGTTGAAAAACCACTTTTCACACTTGTGTTAGTGTTGAATAACCACTTTTCGCACTTGTGTTGGTGCAGGAAACCACTTTTGCACTTGTATTAGTGTGGAAAAAACACTTTTTGCACTTGTGTTAGTGTTGAAAAACCACTTTTCGCACTTGTGTTAGTGTTGAAAAACCACTTATCGCACTTGTGTTGGTGCAGGAAACCACTTTTGCACTTGTATTAGTGTGGAAAACCACTTTTCGCACTTGTGTTAATGTTGAAAAACCACTTTTCGCACTTGTGTTAGTGTTGAAAAACCACTTTTCGCACTTGTGTTAGTGTTGAAAAACCACTTTTCGCACTTGTGTTGGTGCAGGAAACCACTTTTGCACTTGTATTAGTGTGGAAAAAACACTTTTTGCACTTGTGATAGTGTTGAAAAACCACTTTTCGCACTTGTGTTAGTGTTGAAAAACCACTTTTCGCACTTATGTTGGTGTTGAAAAACCACTTTTCGCACTTGTGTTAGTGTTGAAGAACCACTTTTCACACTTGTGTTGGTGTTGAAAAACCACTTTTGCACTTGTATTAGTGTGGAAAAAACACTTTTTGCACTTGTGATAGTGTTGAAAAACCACTTTTGCACTTGTATTAGTGTGGAAAAAACACTTTTTGCACTTGTGATAGTGTTGAAAAACCACTTTTCGCACTTGTGTTAGTGTTGAAAAACCACCTTTCGCACTTGTCTTGGTGTAGGAAACCACTTTTGCACTTGTATTAGTGTGGAAAACCACTTTTCGCACTTGTGTTAGTGTTGAAAAACCACTTTTTGCACTTGTGTTAATGTTGAAAAACCACTTTTCGCACTTGTGTTGGTGCAGGAAACCACTTTTGCACTTGTATTAGTGTGGAAAAAACACTTTTTGCACTTGTGATAGTGTTGAAAAACCACTTTTCGCACTTGTGTTAGTGTTGAAAAACCACTTTTCGCACTTGTGTTGGTGCAGGAAACCACTTTTGCACTTGTATTAGTGTGGAAAAACCACTTTTCGCACTTGTGTTAGTGTTGAAAAACCACTTTTCGCACTTGTGTTAGTGTTGAAAAACCACTTTTCGCACTTGTGTTAGTGTTGAAAAACCACTTTTCGCACTTGTGTTGGTGCAGGAAACCACTTTTGCACTTGTATTAGTGTTGAAAAACCATTTTTCGCACTTGTGTTAGTGTTGAAAAACCACTTTTCGCACTTGTGTTAGTGTTGAAAAACCACTTTTCGCACTTGTGTTGGTGCAGGAAACCACTTTTGCACTTGTATTAGTGTGGAAAAACCACTTTTCGCACTTGTGTTAGTGTTGAAAAACCACTTTTCGCACTTGTGTTCGTGTTGAAAAACCACTTTTCGCACTTATGTTGGTGCAGGAAACCACTTTTGCACTTGTATTAGTGTGGAAAACACACTTTTTGCCCTTGTGATAGTGTTGAAGAACCACTTTTCGCACTTGTGTTGGTGCAGGAAACAACTTTTGCACTTGTATTAGTGTGGAAAAACCACTTTTCGCATTTGTGTTAGTGTTGAAAAACCACTTTTCGCACTTGTGTTCGTGTTGAAAAACCACTTTTCGCACTTGTGTTGGTGCAGGAAACCACTTTTGCACTTGTATTAGTGTGGAAAAAACACTTTTCGCACTTGTGTTAGTGTTGAAAAACCACTTTTCGCACTTGTGTTAGTGTTGAAAAACCACTTTTCGCACTTGTGTTGGTGCAGGAAACCACTTTTGCACTTGTATTAGTGTTGAAAAACCACTTTTCGCACTTGTGTTAGTGTTGAAAAACCACTTTTCACACTTGTGTTGGTGCAGGAAACCACTTTTGCACTGGTATTAGTGTGGAAAAACCACTTTTCGCACTTGTGTTAGTGTTGAAAAACCACTTTTCGCACTTGTGTTAGTGTTGAAAAACCACTTTTCGCACTTGTGATAGTGTTGAAAAACCACATTTCGCACTTGTGTTGGTGCAGGAAACCACTTTTGCACTTGTATTAGTGTGGAAAAACCACTTTTCGCACTTGTGTTAGTGTTGAAAAACCACTTTTCGCACTTGTGTTAGTGTTGAAAAACCACTTTACGCACGTGTGTTGGTGCAGGAAACCACTTTTGCACTTATATTAGTGTGGAAAAAACACTTTTTGCACTTGTGATAGTGTTGAAAAACCACTTTTCGCACTTGTGTTAGTGTTGAAAAACCACTTTTCGCACTTGTGTTGGTGCAGGAAACCACTTTTTCACTTGTATTAGTGTGGAAAAACCACTTTTCGCACTTGTGTTAGTGTTGAAAAACCACTTTTCGCACTTGTGTTAGTGTTGAAAATCCACTTTTCACACTTGTGTTGGTGCAGGAAACCATTTTTGCACTTGTATTAGTGTGGAAAAACCACTTTTCGCACTTCTTTAGTGTTGAAAAACCACTTTTCGCACTTGTGTTGGTGCAGGAAACCACTTTTGCACTTGTATTAGTGTGGAAAAAACCACTTTTCTCACTTGTGTTAGTGTTGAAAAACCACTTTTCGCACTTGTGTTAGTGTTGAAAAAGCACTTTTCGCACTTGTGTTAGTGTTGAAAAACCACTTATCGCACTTGTGTTGGTGCAGGAAACCACTTTTGCACTTGTATTAGTGTGGTAAAACACTTTTCGCACTTGTGGTAGTGTTGAAAAACCACTTTTCGCACTTGTGTTAGTGTTGAAAAACCACTTTTCACACTTGTGTTGGTGCAGGAAACCACTTTTGCACTTGTGTTAGTGTGGAAAAAACACTTTTTGCACTTGTGATAGTATTGAAAAACCACTTTTCGCACTTGTGTTAGTGTTGAAAAACCACTTTTCGCACTTGTGTTGGTGCAGGAAACCACTTTTGCACTTGTATTAGTGTGGAAAACCACTTTTCGCACTTGTGTTAGTGTTGAAAAACCACTTTTCGCACTTGTGTTAGTGTTGAAAAACCACTTTTCGCACTTGTGTTAGTGTTGAAAAACCACTTTTCACACTTGTGTTGGTGCAGGACACCACTTTTGCACTTGTATTAGTGTGGAAAAAACACTTTTTGCACTTGTGATAGTGTTGAAAAACCACTTTTCGCACTTGTGTTAGTGTTGAAAAACTACTTTTCGCACTTGTGTTAGTGATGAAAAACCACTTTTCACACTTGTGTTGGTGCAGGAAACCACTTTTGCACTTGTATTAGTGTGGAAAAAACACTTTTTGCACTTGTGATAGTGTTGAAAAACCACTTTTCGCACTTGTGTTAGTGTTGAAAAACCACTTTTTGCACTTGTGTTTGTGCAGGAAACCACTTTTGCACTTGTATTAGTGTGGAAAAACCACTTTTCGCACTTGTGTTAGTGTTGAAAAACCACTTTTCGCACTTGTGTTAGTGTTGAAAAACCACTTTTCGCACATGTGTTAGTGTTGAAAAACCACTTATCGCACTTGTGTTGGTGCAGGAAACCACTTTTGCACTTGTATTAGTGTGGTAAAACACTTTTCGCACTTGTGGTAGTGTTGAAAAACCACTTTTTGCACTTGTGTTAGTGTTGAAAAACCACTTTTCGCACTTGTGTTGGTGCAGGAAACCACTTTTGCACTGGTATTAGTGTGGAAAAAACACTTTTCGCACCTGTGTTAGTGTTGAAAAACGACTTTTCGCACTTGTGTTAGTGTTGAAAAACCACTTTTCGCACTGGTTTTGGTGGAGGAAACCACTTTTGCACTTGTATTAGTGTGGAAAAAACACTTTTTGCACTTGTGATAGTGTTGAAAAACCATTTTTCACACTTCTGTTAGTGTTGAAAAACCACTTTTCGCACTTGTGTTGGTGCAGGAAACCACTTTTGCACTTGTATTAGTGTGGAAAAACCACTTTTCGGACTTGTGTTAGTGTTGAAAAACCACTTTTCGCACTTGTGTTAGTGTTGAAAAACCACTTTTCGCACTTGTGTTGGTGCAGGAAACCACTTTTGCACTTGTATTAGTGTGGAAAAAACACTTTTTGCACTTGTGTTAGTGTTGAAAAACCACTTTTCGCACTTGTGTTAGTGTTGAAAAACCACTTATCGCACTTGTGTTGGTGCAGGAAACCACTTTTGCACTTGTATGAGTGTGGAAAAACCACTTTTCGCACTTGTGTTAGTGTTGAAAAACCACTTTTCGCACTTGTGTTAATGTTGAAAAACCACTTTTCGCACTTGTGTTAGTGTTGAAAAACCACTTTTCGCACTTGTGTTAGTGTTGAAAAACCACTTTTCGCACTTGTGTTGGTGCAGGAAACCACTTTTGCACTTGTATTAGTGTGGAAAAAACACTTTTTGCACTTGTGATAGTGTTGAAAAACCACTTTTCGCACTTGTGTTAGTGTTGAAAAACCACTTTTCGCACTTGTGTTGGTGTTGAAAAACCACTTTTCGCACTTGTGTTAGTGTTGAAAAACCACTTTTCACACTTGTGTTGGTGTTGAAAAACCACTTTTGCACTTGTATTAGTGTGGAAAAAACACTTTTTGCACTTGTGATAGTGTTGAAAAACCACTTTTGCACTTGTATTAGTGTGGAAAAAACACTTTTTGCACATGTGATAGTGTTGAAAAACAACTTTTCGCACTTGTGTTAGTGTTGAAAAACGACTTTTCGCACTTGTCTTGGTGCAGGAAACCACTTTTGCACTTGTATTAGTGTGGAAAAACCACTTTTCGCACTTGTGTTAGTGTTGAAAAACCACTTTTTGCACTTGTGTTAATGTTGAAAAACCACTTTTTGCACTTGTGTTGGTGCAGGAAACCACTTTTGCACTTGTATTAGTGTGGAAAAAACACTTTTTGCACTTGTGTTAGTGTTGAAAAACCACTTTTCGCACTTGTGTTAGTGTTGAAAAACCACTTTTCGCACTTGTGTTGGTGCAGGAAACCACTTTTGCACTTGTATTAGTGTGGAAAAACCACTTTTCGCACTTGTGTTAGTGTTGAAAAACCACTTTTCGCACTTGTGTTAGTGTTGAAAAACCACTTTTCGCACTTGTGTTAGTGTTGAAAAACCACTTTTCGCACTTGTGTTAGTGCAGGAAACCACTTTTGCACTTGTATTAGTGTTGAAAAAACACTTTTCGCACTTGTGTTAGTGTTGAAAAACCACTTTTCGCACTTGTGTTAGTGTTGAAAAACCACTTTTCGCACTTGTGTTGGTGCAGGAAACCACTTTTGCACTTGTATTAGTGTGGAAAAACCACTTTTCGCTCTTGTGTTAGTGTTGAAAAACCACTTTTCGCACTTGTGTTCGTGTTGAAAAACCACTTTTCGCACTTATGTTGGTGCAGGAAACCACTTTTGCACTTGTATTAGTGTGGAAAACACACTTTTTGCCCTTGTGATAGTGTTGAAAAACCACTTTTCGCACTTGTGTTGGTGCAGGAAACCACTTTTGCACTTGTATTAGTGTGGAAAAACCACTTTTCGCATTTGTGTTAGTGTTGAAAAACCACTTTTCGCACTTGTGTTCGTGTTGAAAAACCACTTTTCGCACTTGTGTTGGTGCAGGAAACCACTTTTGCACTTGTATTAGTGTGGAAAACACACTTTTTGCCCTTGTGTTAGTGTTGAAAAACCACTTTTCGCACTTGTGTTAGTGTTGAAAAACCACTTTTCGCACTTGTGTTGGTGCAGGAAACCACTTTTGCACTTGCATTAGTGTGGAAAAACCACTTTTCGCACTTGTGTTAGTGTTGAAAAACCACTTTTCGCACTTGTGTTAGTGTTGAAAAACCACTTTTCACACTTGTGTTGGTGCAGGAAACCACTTTTGCACTTATATTAGTGTGGAAAAACCACTTTTCGCACTTGTGTTAGTGTTGAAAAACCACTTTTCGCACTTGTGTTAGTGTTGAAAAACAACTTTTCGCACTTGTGATAGTGTTGAAAAACCACTTTTCGCACTTGTGTTGGTGCAGGAAACCACTTTTGCACTTGTATTAGTGTGGAAAAACCACTTTTCGCACTTGTGTTAGTGTTGAAAAACCACTTTTCGCACTTGTGTTAGTGTTGAAAAACCACTTTACGCACGTGTGTTGGTGCAGGAAACCACTTTTGCACTTATATTATTGTGGAAAAAACACTTTTTGCACTTGTGATAGTGTTGAAAAACGACTTTTCGCACTTGTGTTAGTGTTGAAAAACCACTTTTCGCACTTGTGTTGGTGCAGGAAACCACTTTTGCACTTGTATTAGTGTGGAAAAACCACTTTTCGCACTTGTGTTAGTGTTGAAAAACCACTTTTCGCACTTGTGTTAGTGTTGAAAAACCACTTTTCACACTTGTGTTGGTGCAGGAAACCACTTTTGCACTTGTATTAGTGTGGAAAAAACACTTTTTGCAGTTGTGATAGTGTTGAAAAACCACTTTTCGCACTTGTGTTAGTGTTGAAAAACCACTTTTCGCACTTGTGTTAGTGATGAAAAACCACTTTTCGCACTTGTGTTGGTGCAGGAAACCACTTTTGCACTTATATTAGTGTGGAAAAAACACTTTTTGCACTTGTGATAGTGTTGAAAAACGACTTTTCGCACTTGTGTTAGTGTTGAAAAACCACTTTCCGCACTTGTGTTGGTGCAGGAAACCACTTTTGCACTTGTATTAGTGTGGAAAAACCACTTTTCGCACTTGTATTAGTGTTGAAAAACCACTTTTCGCACTTGTGTTAGTGTTGAAAAACCACTTTTCACACTTGTGTTGGTGCAGGAAACCACTTTTGCACTTGTATTAGTGTGGAAAAAACACTTTTTGCAGTTGTGATAGTGTTGAAAAACCACTTTTCGCACTTGTGTTAGTGTTGAAAAACCACTTTTCGCACTTGTGTTAGTGATGAAAAACCACTTTTCGCACTTGTGTTGGTGCAGGAAACCACTTTTGCACTTGTATTAGTGTGGAAAAAACACTTTTTGCACTTGTGATAGTGTTCAAAAACCACTTTTCGCACTTGTGTTAGTGTTGAAAAACCACTTTTCGCTCTTGTGTTAGTGTTGAAAAACCACTTTTCGCACTTGTGTTCGTGTTGAAAAACCACTTTTCGCACTTATGTTGGTGCAGGAAACCACTTTTGCACTTGTATTAGTGTGGAAAACACACTTTTTGCCCTTGTAATAGTGTTGAAAAACCACTTTTCGCACTTGTGTTGGTGCAGGAAACCACTTTTGCACTTGTATTAGTGTGGAAAAACCACTTTTCGCATTTGTGTTAGTGTTGAAAAACCACTTTTCGCACTTGTGTTCGTGTTGAAAAACCACTTTTCGCACTTGTGTTGGTGCAGGAAACCACTTTTGCACTTGTATTAGTGTGGAAAACACACTTTTTGCCCTTGTGTTAGTGTTGAAAAACCACTTTTCGCACTTGTGTTAGTGTTGAAAAACCACTTTTCGCACTTGTGTTGGTGCAGGAAACCACTTTTGCACTTGCATTAGTGTGGAAAAACCACTTTTCGCACTTGTGTTAGTGTTGAAAAACCACTTTTCGCACTTGTGTTAGTGTTGAAAAACCACTTTTCACACTTGTGTTGGTGCAGGAAACCACTTTTGCACTTATATTAGTGTTGAAAAACCACTTTTCGCACTTGTGTTAGTGTTGAAAAACAACTTTTCGCACTTGTGATAGTGTTGAAAAACCACTTTTCGCACTTGTGTTGGTGCAGGAAACCACTTTTGCACTTGTATTAGTGTGGAAAAACCACTTTTCGCACTTGTGTTAGTGTGGAAAAACCACTTTTCGCACTTGTGTTAGTGTTGAAAAACCACTTTTCGCACTTGTGTTAGTGTTGAAAAACCACTTTTCACACTTGTGTTGGTGCAGGAAACCACTTTTGCACTTGTATTAGTGTGGAAAAAACACTTTTTGCAGTTGTGATAGTGTTGAAAAACCACTTTTCGCACTTGTGTTAGTGTTGAAAAACCACTTTTCGCACTTGTGTTAGTGATGAAAAACCACTTTTCGCACTTGTGTTGGTGCAGGAAACCACTTTTGCACTTATATTAGTGTGGAAAAAACACTTTTTGCACTTGTGATAGTGTTGAAAAACGACTTTTCGCACTTGTGTTAGTGTAGAAAAACCACTTTTCGCACTTGTGTTGGTGCAGGAAACCACTTTTGCACTTGTATTAGTGTGGAAAAACCACTTTTCGCACTTGTATTAGTGTTGAAAAACCACTTTTCGCACTTGTGTTAGTGTTGAAAAACCACTTTTCACACTTGTGTTGGTGCAGGAAACCACTTTTGCACTTGTATTAGTGTGGAAAAAACACTTTTTGCAGTTGTGATAGTGTTGAAAAACCACTTTTCGCACTTGTGTTAGTGTTGAAAAACCACTTTTCGCACTTGTGTTAGTGATGAAAAACCACTTTTCGCACTTGTGTTGGTGCAGGAAACCACTTTTGCACTTGTATTAGTGTGGAAAAAACACTTTTTGCACTTGTGATAGTGTTGAAAAACCACTTTTCGCACTTGTGTTAGTGTTGAAAAACCACTTTTCGCTCTTGTGTTAGTGTTGAAAAACCACTTTTCGCACTTGTGTTCGTGTTGAAAAACCACTTTTCGCACTTATGTTGGTGCAGGAAACCACTTTTGCACTTGTATTAGTGTGGAAAACACACTTTTTGCCCTTGTGATAGTGTTGAAAAACCACTTTTCGCACTTGTGTTGGTGCAGGAAACCACTTTTGCACTTGTATTAGTGTGGAAAAACCACTTTTCGCATTTGTGTTAGTGTTGAAAAACCACTTTTCGCACTTGTGTTCGTGTTGAAAAACCACTTTTCGCACTTGTGTTGGTGCAGGAAACCACTTTTGCACTTGTATTAGTGTGGAAAACACACTTTTTGCCCTTGTGTTAGTGTTGAAAAACCACTTTTCGCACTTGTGTTAGTGTTGAAAAACCACTTTTCGCACTTGTGTTGGTGCAGGAAACCACTTTTGCACTTGCATTAGTGTGGAAAAACCACTTTTCGCACTTGTGTTAGTGTTGAAAAACCACTTTTCGCACTTGTGTTAGTGTTGAAAAACCACTTTTCACACTTGTGTTGGTGCAGGAAACCACTTTTGCACTTATATTAGTGTGGAAAAACCACTTTTCGCACTTGTGTTAGTGTTGAAAAACCACTTTTCGCACTTGTGTTAGTGTTGAAAAACAACTTTTCGCACTTGTGATAGTGTTGAAAAACCACTTTTCGCACTTGTGTTGGTGCAGGAAACCACTTTTGCACTTGTATTAGTGTGGAAAAACCACTTTTCGCACTTGTGTTAGTGTTGAAAAACCACTTTTCGCACTTGTGTTAGTGTTGAAAAACCACCTTACGCACGTGTGTTTGTGCAGGAAACCACTTTTGCACTTATATTAGTGTGGAAAAAACACTTTTTGCACTTGTGATAGTGTTGAAAAACGACTTTTCGCACTTGTGTTAGTGTTGAAAAACCACTTTTCGCACTTGTGTTGGTGCAGGAAACCACTTTTGCACTTGTATTAGTGTGGAAAAACCACTTTTCGCACTTGTGTTAGTGTTGAAAAACCACTTTTCGCACTTGTGTTAGTGTTGAAAAACCACTTTTCACACTTGTGTTGGTGCAGGAAACCACTTTTGCACTTGTATTAGTGTGGAAAAAACACTTTTTGCAGTTGTGATAGTGTTGAAAAACCACTTTTCGCACTTGTGTTAGTGTTGAAAAACGACTTTTCGCACTTGTGTTAGTGATGAAAAACCACTTTTCGCACTTGTGTTGGTGCAGGAAACCACTTTTGCACTTATATTAGTGTGGAAAAAACACTTTTTGCACTTGTGATAGTGTTGAAAAACGACTTTTCGCACTTGTGTTAGTGTTGAAAAACCACTTTTCGCACTTGTGTTGGTGCAGGAAACCACTTTTGCACTTGTATTAGTGTGGAAAAACCACTTTTCGCACTTGTGTTAGTGTTGAAAAACCACTTTTCGCACTTGTGTTAGTGTTGAAAAACCACTTTTCACACTTGTGTTGGTGCAGGAAACCACTTTTGCACTTGTATTAGTGTCGAAAAAACACTTTTTGCAGTTGTGATAGTGTTGAAAAACCACTTTTCGCACTTGTGTTAGTGTTGAAAAACCACTTTTCGCACTTGTGTTAGTGATGAAAAACCACTTTTCGCACTTGTGTTGGTGCAGGAAACCACTTTTGCACTTGTATTAGTGTGGAAAAAACACTTTTTGCACTTGTGATAGTGTTGAAAAACCACTTTTCGCACTTGTGTTAGTGTTGAAAAACCACTTTTCGCACTTGTGTTAGTGATGAAAAACCACTTTTCGCACTTGTGTTGGTGCAGGAAACCACTTTTGCACTTGTATTAGTGTGGAAAAACCACTTCTCGCACTTGTGTTAGTGTTGAAAAACCACTTTTCGCACTTGTGTTAGTGTTGAAAAACCACTTTTCGCACTTGTGTTAGTGTTGAAAAACCACTTATCGCACTTGTGTTGGTGCAGGAAACCACTTTTGCACTTGTATTAGTGTGGTAAAACACTTTTCGCACTTGTGGTAGTGTTGAAAAACCACTTTTCGCACTTGTGTTAGTGTTGAAAAACCACTTTTCACACTTGTGTTGGTGCAGGAAACCACTTTTGCACTTGTATTAGTGTGGAAAAACCACTTTTCGCACTTGTGTTAGTGTTGAAAAACCACTTTTCGCACTTGTGTTAGTGTTGAAAAACCACTTTTCGCACTTGTGTTAGTGTTGAAAAACCACTTTTCACACTTGTGTTGGTGCAGGACACCACTTTTACATTTGTATTAGTGTGGAAAAAACACTTTTTGCACTTGTGATAGTGTTGAAAAACCACTTTTCGCACTTGTGTTAGTGTTGAAAAACCACTTTTCGCACTTGTGTTAGTGATGAAAAACCACTTTTCGCACTTGTGTTGGTGCAGGAAACCACTTTTGCACTTGTATTAGTGTGGAAAAAACACTTTTTGCACTTGTGATAGTGTTGAAAAACCACTTTTCGCACTTGTGTTAGTGTTGAAAAACCACTTTTCGCACTTGTGTTGGTGCAGGAAACCACTTTTGCACTTGTATTAGTGTGTAAAAACCACTTTTCGCGCTTGTGTTAGTGTTGAAAAACCACTTTTCGCACTTGTGTTAGTGTTGAAAAACCACTTATCGCACTTGTGCTGGTGCAGGAAACCACTTTTGCACTTGTATTAGTGTGGTAAAACACTTTTCGCACTTGTGGTAGTGTTGAAAAACCACTTTTTGCACTTGTGTTAGTGTTGAAAAACCACTTTTCGCACTTGTGTTGGTGCAGGAAACCACTTTTGCACTTGTATTAGTGTGGAAAAAACACTTTTCGCACTTGTGGTAGTGTTGAAAAACCACTTTTTGCACTTGTGTTAGTGTTGAAAAACCACTTTTCGCACTTGTGTTGGTGCAGGAAACCACTTTTGCACTGGTATTAGTGTGGAAAAAACACTTTTCGCACCATTGTTAGTGTTGAAAAACCACTTTTCGCACTTGTGTTAGTGTTGAAAAACCACTTTTCGCACTTGTGTTATTGTTGAAAAACCACTTTTCGCACTTGTGTTAGTGTTGAAAAACCACTTATCGCACTTGTGTTGGTGCAGGAAACCACTTTTGCACTTGTATTAGTGTGGTAAAACACTTTTCGCACTTGTGGTAGTGTTGAAAAACCACTTTTTGCACTTGTGTTAGTGTTGAAAAACCACTTTTCACACTTGTGTTGGTGCAGGAAACCACTTTTGCACTTGTATTAGTGTGGAAAAACCACTTTTCGCACTTGTGTTAGTGTTGAAAAACCACTTTTCGCACTTGTGTTAGTGTTGAAAAACCACTTTTCGCACCTGTGTTGGTGCAGGAAACCACTTTTGCACTTGTGTTAGTGTGGAAAAAACACTTTTTGCACTTGTGATAGTATTGAAAAACCACTTTTCGCACTTGTGTTAGTGTTGAAAAACCACTTTTCGCACTTGTGTTGGTGCAGGAAACCACTTTTGCACTTGTATTAGTGTGGAAAAACCACTTTTCGCACTTGTGTTAGTGTTGAAAAACCACTTTTCGCACTTGTGTTAGTGTTGAAAAACCACTTTTCGCACTTGTGTTAGTGTTGAAAAACCACTTTTCACACTTGTGTTGGTGCAGGACACCACTTTTGCATTTGTATTAGTGTGGAAAAAACACTTTTTGCACTTGTGATAGTGTTGAAAAACCACTTTTCGCACTTGTGTTAGTGTTGAAAAACCACTTTTCGCACTTGTGTTAGTGATGAAAAACCACTTTTCGCACTTATGTTGGTGCAGGAAACCACTTTTGCACTTGTATTAGTGTGGAAAAAACACTTTTTGCACTTGTGATAGTGTTGAAAAACCACTTTTCGCACTTGTGTTAGTGTTGAAAAACCACTTTTCGCACTTGTGTTGGTGCAGGAAACCACTTTTGCACTTGTATTAGTGTGTAAAAACCACTTTTCGCGCTTGTGTTAGTGTTGAAAAACCACTTTTCGCACTTGTGTTAGTGTTGAAAAACCACTTTTCGCACTTGTGTTAGTGTTGAAAAACCACTTATCGCACTTGTGCTGGTGTAGGAAACCACTTTTGCACTTGTATTAGTGTGGTAAAACACTTTTCGCACTTGTGGTAGTGTTGAAAAACCACTTTTTGCACTTGTGTTAGTGTTGAAAAACCACTTTTCGCACTTGTGTTGGTGCAGGAAACCACTTTTGCACTGGTATTAGTGTGGAAAAAACACTTTTCGCACCTGTGTTAGTGTTGAAAAACCACTTTTCGCACTTGTGTTAGTGTTGAAAAACCACTTTTCGCACTTGTGTTGGTGGAGGAAACCACTTTTGCATTTGTATTAGTGTGGAAAAAACACTTTTTGCACTTGTGATAGTGTTGAAAAACCATTTTTCGCACTTGTGTTAGTGTTGAAAAACCACTTTTCGCAGTTGTGTTGGTGCAGGAAACCACTTTTGCACTTGTATTAGTGTGGAAAAAACACTTTTCGCACTTGTGGTAGTGTTGAAAAACCACTTTTTGCACTTGTGTTAGTGTTGAAAAACCACTTTTCGCACTTGTGTTGGTGCAGGAAACCACTTTTGCACTGGTATTAGTGTGGAAAAAACACTTTTCGCACCATTGTTAGTGTTGAAAAACCACTTTTCGCACTTGTGTTAGTGTTGAAAAACCACTTTTCGCACTTGTGTTATTGTTGAAAAACCACTTTTCGCACTTGTGTTAGTGTTGAAAAACCACTTATCGCACTTGTGTTGGTGCAGGAAACCACTTTTGCACTTGTATTAGTGTGGTAAAACACTTTTCGCACTTGTGGTAGTGTTGAAAAACCACTTTTTGCACTTGTGTTAGTGTTGAAAAACCACTTTTCACACTTGTGTTGGTGCAGGAAACCACTTTTGCACTTGTATTAGTGTGGAAAAACCACTTTTCGCACTTGTGTTAGTGTTGAAAAACCACTTTTCGCACTTGTGTTAGTGTTGAAAAACCACTTTTCGCACCTGTGTTGGTGCAGGAAACCACTTTTGCACTTGTGTTAGTGTGGAAAAAACACTTTTTGCACTTGTGATAGTATTGAAAAACCACTTTTCGCACTTGTGTTAGTGTTGAAAAACCACTTTTCGCACTTGTGTTGGTGCAGGAAACCACTTTTGCACTTGTATTAGTGTGGAAAAACCACTTTTCGCACTTGTGTTAGTGTTGAAAAACCACTTTTCGCACTTGTGTTAGTGTTGAAAAACCACTTTTCGCACTTGTGTTAGTGTTGAAAAACCACTTTTCACACTTGTGTTGGTGCAGGACACCACTTTTGCATTTGTATTAGTGTGGAAAAAACACTTTTTGCACTTGTGATAGTGTTGAAAAACCACTTTTCGCACTTGTGTTAGTGTTGAAAAACCACTTTTCGCACTTGTGTTAGTGATGAAAAACCACTTTTCGCACTTGTGTTGGTGCAGGAAACCACTTTTGCACTTGTATTAGTGTGGAAAAAACACTTTTTGCACTTGTGATAGTGTTGAAAAACCACTTTTCGCACTTGTGTTAGTGTTGAAAAACCACTTTTCGCACTTGTGTTGGTGCAGGAAACCACTTTTGCACTTGTATTAGTGTGTAAAAACCACTTTTCGCGCTTGTGTTAGTGTTGAAAAACCACTTTTCGCACTTGTGTTAGTGTTGAAAAACCACTTTTCGCACTTGTGTTAGTGTTGAAAAACCACTTATCGCACTTGTGCTGGTGTAGGAAACCACTTTTGCACTTGTATTAGTGTGGTAAAACACTTTTCGCACTTGTGGTAGTGTTGAAAAACCACTTTTTGCACTTGTGTTAGTGTTGAAAAACCACTTTTCGCACTTGTGTTGGTGCAGGAAACCACTTTTGCACTTGTATTAGTGTGGAAAAAACACTTTTCGCACTTGTGGTAGTGTTGAAAAACCACTTTTTGCACTTGTGTTAGTGTTGAAAAACCACTTTTCGCACTTGTGTTGGTGCAGGAAACCACTTTTGCACTGGTATTAGTGTGGAAAAAACACTTTTCGCACCTGTGTTAGTGTTGAAAAACCACTTTTCGCACTTGTGTTAGTGTTGAAAAACCACTTTTCGCACTTGTGTTGGTGGAGGAAACCACTTTTGCATTTGTATTAGTGTGGAAAACACACTTTTTGCCCTTGTGTTAGTGTTGAAAAACCACTTTTCGCACTTGTGTTAGTGTTGAAAAACCACTTTTCGCACTTGTGTTGGTGCAGGAAACCACTTTTGCACTTGCATTAGTGTGGAAAAACCACTTTTCGCACTTGTGTTAGTGTTGAAAAACCACTTTTCGCACTTGTGTTAGTGTTGAAAAACCACTTTTCACACTTGTGTTGGTGCAGGAAACCACTTTTGCACTTATATTAGTGTGGAAAAACCACTTTTCGCACTTGTGTTAGTGTTGAAAAACCACTTTTCGCACTTGTGTTAGTGTTGAAAAACAACTTTTCGCACTTGTGATAGTGTTGAAAAACCACTTTTCGCACTTGTGTTGGTGCAGGAAACCACTTTTGCACTTGTATTAGTGTGGAAAAACCACTTTTCGCACTTGTGTTAGTGTTGAAAAACCACTTTTCGCACTTGTGTTAGTGTTGAAAAACCACTTTACGCACGTGTGTTTGTGCAGGAAACCACTTTTGCACTTATATTAGTGTGGAAAAAACACTTTTTGCACTTGTGATAGTGTTGAAAAACGACTTTTCGCACTTGTGTTAGTGTTGAAAAACCACTTTTCGCACTTGTGTTGGTGCAGGAAACCACTTTTGCACTTGTATTAGTGTGGAAAAACCACTTTTCGCACTTGTGTTAGTGTTGAAAAACCACTTTTCGCACTTGTGTTAGTGTTGAAAAACCACTTTTCACACTTGTGTTGGTGCAGGAAACCACTTTTGCACTTGTATTAGTGTGGAAAAAACACTTTTTGCAGTTGTGATAGTGTTGAAAAACCACTTTTCGCACTTGTGTTAGTGTTGAAAAACGACTTTTCGCACTTGTGTTAGTGATGAAAAACCACTTTTCGCACTTGTGTTGGTGCAGGAAACCACTTTTGCACTTATATTAGTGTGGAAAAAACACTTTTTGCACTTGTGATAGTGTTGAAAAACGACTTTTCGCACTTGTGTTAGTGTTGAAAAACCACTTTTCGCACTTGTGTTGGTGCAGGAAACCACTTTTGCACTTGTATTAGTGTGGAAAAACCACTTTTCGCACTTGTGTTAGTGTTGAAAAACCACTTTTCGCACTTGTGTTAGTGTTGAAAAACCACTTTTCACACTTGTGTTGGTGCAGGAAACCACTTTTGCACTTGTATTAGTGTCGAAAAAACACTTTTTGCAGTTGTGATAGTGTTGAAAAACCACTTTTCGCACTTGTGTTAGTGTTGAAAAACCACTTTTCGCACTTGTGTTAGTGATGAAAAACCACTTTTCGCACTTGTGTTGGTGCAGGAAACCACTTTTGCACTTGTATTAGTGTGGAAAAAACACTTTTTGCACTTGTGATAGTGTTGAAAAACCACTTTTCGCACTTGTGTTAGTGTTGAAAAACCACTTTTCGCACTTGTGTTAGTGATGAAAAACCACTTTTCGCACTTGTGTTGGTGCAGGAAACCACTTTTGCACTTGTATTAGTGTGGAAAAACCACTTCTCGCACTTGTGTTAGTGTTGAAAAACCACTTTTCGCACTTGTGTTAGTGTTGAAAAACCACTTTTCGCACTTGTGTTAGTGTTGAAAAACCACTTATCGCACTTGTGTTGGTGCAGGAAACCACTTTTGCACTTGTATTAGTGTGGTAAAACACTTTTCGCACTTGTGGTAGTGTTGAAAAACCACTTTTCGCACTTGTGTTAGTGTTGAAAAACCACTTTTCACACTTGTGTTGGTGCAGGAAACCACTTTTGCACTTGTATTAGTGTGGAAAAACCACTTTTCGCACTTGTGTTAGTGTTGAAAAACCACTTTTCGCACTTGTGTTAGTGTTGAAAAACCACTTTTTGCACTTGTGTTAGTGTTGAAAAACCACTTTTCACACTTGTGTTGGTGCAGGACACCACTTTTACATTTGTATTAGTGTGGAAAAAACACTTTTTGCACTTGTGATAGTGTTGAAAAACCACTTTTCGCACTTGTGTTAGTGTTGAAAAACCACTTTTCGCACTTGTGTTAGTGATGAAAAACCACTTTTCGCACTTGTGTTGGTGCAGGAAACCACTTTTGCACTTGTATTAGTGTGGAAAAAACACTTTTTGCACTTGTGATAGTGTTGAAAAACCACTTTTCGCACTTGTGTTAGTGTTGAAAAACCACTTTTCGCACTTGTGTTGGTGCAGGAAACCACTTTTGCACTTGTATTAGTGTGTAAAAACCACTTTTCGCGCTTGTGTTAGTGTTGAAAAACCACTTTTCGCACTTGTGTTAGTGTTGAAAAACCACTTATCGCACTTGTGCTGGTGCAGGAAACCACTTTTGCACTTGTATTAGTGTGGTAAAACACTTTTCGCACTTGTGGTAGTGTTGAAAAACCACTTTTTGCACTTGTGTTAGTGTTGAAAAACCACTTTTCGCACTTGTGTTGGTGCAGGAAACCACTTTTGCACTTGTATTAGTGTGGAAAAAACACTTTTCGCACTTGTGGTAGTGTTGAAAAACCACCTTTTGCACTTGTGTTAGTGTTGAAAAACCACTTTTCGCACTTGTGTTGGTGCAGGAAACCACTTTTGCACTGGTATTAGTGTGGAAAAAACACTTTTCGCACCATTGTTAGTGTTGAAAAACCACTTTTCGCACTTGTGTTAGTGTTGAAAAACCACTTTTCGCACTTGTGTTATTGTTGAAAAACCACTTTTCGCACTTGTGTTAGTGTTGAAAAACCACTTATCGCACTTGTGTTGGTGCAGGAAACCACTTTTGCACTTGTATTAGTGTGGTAAAACACTTTTCGCACTTGTGGTAGTGTTGAAAAACCACTTTTTGCACTTGTGTTAGTGTTGAAAAACCACTTTTCACACTTGTGTTGGTGCAGGAAACCACTTTTGCACTTGTATTAGTGTGGAAAAACCACTTTTCGCACTTGTGTTAGTGTTGAAAAACCACTTTTCGCACTTGTGTTAGTGTTGAAAAACCACTTTTCGCACCTGTGTTGGTGCAGGAAACCACTTTTGCACTTGTGTTAGTGTGGAAAAAACACTTTTTGCACTTGTGATAGTATTGAAAAACCACTTTTCGCACTTGTGTTAGTGTTGAAAAACCACTTTTCGCACTTGTGTTGGTGCAGGAAACCACTTTTGCACTTGTATTAGTGTGGAAAAACCACTTTTCGCACTTGTGTTAGTGTTGAAAAACCACTTTTCGCACTTGTGTTAGTGTTGAAAAACCACTTTTCGCACTTGTGTTAGTGTTGAAAAACCACTTTTCACACTTGTGTTGGTGCAGGACACCACTTTTGCATTTGTATTAGTGTGGAAAAAACACTTTTTGCACTTGTGATAGTGTTGAAAAACCACTTTTCGCACTTGTGTTAGTGTTGAAAAACCACTTTTCGCACTTGTGTTAGTGATGAAAAACCACTTTTCGCACTTGTGTTGGTGCAGGAAACCACTTTTGCACTTGTATTAGTGTGGAAAAAACACTTTTTGCACTTGTGATAGTGTTGAAAAACCACTTTTCGCACTTGTGTTAGTGTTGAAAAACCACTTTTCGCACTTGTGTTGGTGCAGGAAACCACTTTTGCACTTGTATTAGTGTGTAAAAACCACTTTTCGCGCTTGTGTTAGTGTTGAAAAACCACTTTTCGCACTTGTGTTAGTGTTGAAAAACCACTTTTCGCACTTGTGTTAGTGTTGAAAAACCACTTATCGCACTTGTGCTGGTGTAGGAAACCACTTTTGCACTTGTATTAGTGTGGTAAAACACTTTTCGCACTTGTGGTAGTGTTGAAAAACCACTTTTTGCACTTGTGTTAGTGTTGAAAAACCACTTTTCGCACTTGTGTTGGTGCAGGAAACCACTTTTGCACTTGTATTAGTGTGGAAAAAACACTTTTCGCACTTGTGGTAGTGTTGAAAAACCACTTTTTGCACTTGTGTTAGTGTTGAAAAACCACTTTTCGCACTTGTGTTGGTGCAGGAAACCACTTTTGCACTGGTATTAGTGTGGAAAAAACACTTTTCGCACCTGTGTTAGTGTTGAAAAACCACTTTTCGCACTTGTGTTAGTGTTGAAAAACCACTTTTCGCACTTGTGTTGGTGGAGGAAACCACTTTTGCATTTGTATTAGTGTGGAAAAAACACTTTTTGCACTTGTGATAGTGTTGAAAAACCATTTTTCGCACTTGTGTTAGTGTTGAAAAACCACTTTTCGCAGTTGTGTTGGTGCAGGAAACCACTTTTGCACTTGTATTAGTGTGGAAAAAACACTTTTCGCACTTGTGGTAGTGTTGAAAAACCACTTTTTGCACTTGTGTTAGTGTTGAAAAACCACTTTTCGCACTTGTGTTGGTGCAGGAAACCACTTTTGCACTGGTATTAGTGTGGAAAAAACACTTTTCGCACCATTGTTAGTGTTGAAAAACCACTTTTCGCACTTGTGTTAGTGTTGAAAAACCACTTTTCGCACTTGTGTTATTGTTGAAAAACCACTTTTCGCACTTGTGTTAGTGTTGAAAAACCACTTATCGCACTTGTGTTGGTGCAGGAAACCACTTTTGCACTTGTATTAGTGTGGTAAAACACTTTTCGCACTTGTGGTAGTGTTGAAAAACCACTTTTTGCACTTGTGTTAGTGTTGAAAAACCACTTTTCACACTTGTGTTGGTGCAGGAAACCACTTTTGCACTTGTATTAGTGTGGAAAAACCACTTTTCGCACTTGTGTTAGTGTTGAAAAACCACTTTTCGCACTTGTGTTAGTGTTGAAAAACCACTTTTCGCACCTGTGTTGGTGCAGGAAACCACTTTTGCACTTGTGTTAGTGTGGAAAAAACACTTTTTGCACTTGTGATAGTATTGAAAAACCACTTTTCGCACTTGTGTTAGTGTTGAAAAACCACTTTTCGCACTTGTGTTGGTGCAGGAAACCACTTTTGCACTTGTATTAGTGTGGAAAAACCACTTTTCGCACTTGTGTTAGTGTTGAAAAACCACTTTTCGCACTTGTGTTAGTGTTGAAAAACCACTTTTCGCACTTGTGTTAGTGTTGAAAAACCACTTTTCACACTTGTGTTGGTGCAGGACACCACTTTTGCATTTGTATTAGTGTGGAAAAAACACTTTTTGCACTTGTGATAGTGTTGAAAAACCACTTTTCGCACTTGTGTTAGTGTTGAAAAACCACTTTTCGCACTTGTGTTAGTGATGAAAAACCACTTTTCGCACTTGTGTTGGTGCAGGAAACCACTTTTGCACTTGTATTAGTGTGGAAAAAACACTTTTTGCACTTGTGATAGTGTTGAAAAACCACTTTTCGCACTTGTGTTAGTGTTGAAAAACCACTTTTCGCACTTGTGTTGGTGCAGGAAACCACTTTTGCACTTGTATTAGTGTGTAAAAACCACTTTTCGCGCTTGTGTTAGTGTTGAAAAACCACTTTTCGCACTTGTGTTAGTGTTGAAAAACCACTTTTCGCACTTGTGTTAGTGTTGAAAAACCACTTATCGCACTTGTGCTGGTGTAGGAAACCACTTTTGCACTTGTATTAGTGTGGTAAAACACTTTTCGCACTTGTGGTAGTGTTGAAAAACCACTTTTTGCACTTGTGTTAGTGTTGAAAAACCACTTTTCGCACTTGTGTTGGTGCAGGAAACCACTTTTGCACTTGTATTAGTGTGGAAAAAACACTTTTCGCACTTGTGGTAGTGTTGAAAAACCACTTTTTGCACTTGTGTTAGTGTTGAAAAACCACTTTTCGCACTTGTGTTGGTGCAGGAAACCACTTTTGCACTGGTATTAGTGTGGAAAAAACACTTTTCGCACCTGTGTTAGTGTTGAAAAACCACTTTTCGCACTTGTGTTAGTGTTGAAAAACCACTTTTCGCACTTGTGTTGGTGGAGGAAACCACTTTTGCATTTGTATTAGTGTGGAAAAAACACTTTTTGCACTTGTGATAGTGTTGAAAAACCATTTTTCGCACTTGTGTTAGTGTTGAAAAACCACTTTTCGCACTTGTGTTGGTGCAGGAAAGCACTTTTGCACTTGTATTAGTGTGGAAAAACCACTTTTCGCACTTGTGTTAGTGTTGAAAAACCACTTTTCGCACTTGTGTTAGTGTTGAAAAACCACTTTTCGCACTTGTGTTGGTGCAGGAAACCACTTTTGCACTTGTAATAGTGTGAAAAAAACACTTTTTGCACTTGTGTTAGTGTTGAAAAACCACTTTTCGCACTTGTGTTAGTGTTGAAAAACCACTTATCGCACTTGTGTTGGTGCAGGAAACCACTTTTGCACTTGTATTAGTGTGGAAAAACCACTTTTCGCACTTGTGTTAGTGTTGAAAAACCACTTTTCGCACTTGTGTTAATGTTGAAAAACCACTTTTCGCACTTGTGTTAGTGTTGAAAAACCACTTTTCGCGCTTGTGTTAGTGTTGAAAAACCACTTTTCGCACTTGTGTTGGTGCAGGAAACCACTTTTGCACTTGTATTAGTGTGGAAAAAACACTTTTTGCACTTGTGATAGTGTTGAAAAACCACTTTTCGCACTTGTGTTAGTGTTGAAAAACCACTTTTCGCACTTGTGTTGGTGTTGAAAAACCACTTTTCGCACTTGTGTTAGTGTTGAAAAACCACTTTTCACACTTGTGTTGGTGTTGAAAAACCACTTTTGCACTTGTATTAGTGTGGAAAAAACACTTTTTGCACTTGTGATAGTGTTGAAAAACAACTTTTCACACTTGTGTTAGTGTTGAAAAACCACTTTTCGCACTTGTCTTGGTGCAGGAAACCACTTTTGCACTTGTATTAGTGTGGAAAAACCACTTTTCGCACTTGT
Organism: Myxine glutinosa; assembly: GCF_964187855.1. NCBI lineage: Eukaryota > Metazoa > Chordata > Myxini > Myxiniformes > Myxinidae > Myxine > Myxine glutinosa. The sequence goes on from NW_027617737.1 coordinate 35,730, forward strand.
GTTAGTGTTGAAAAACCACTTTTCGCACTTGTGTTAATGTTGAAAAACCACTTTTCGCACTTGTGTTGGTGCAGGAAACCACTTTTGCACTTGTATTAGTGTGGAAAAAACACTTTTTGCACTTGTGATAGTGTTGAAAAACCACTTTTCGCACTTGTGTTAGTGTTGAAAAACCACTTTTTGCACTTGTGTTGGTGCAGGAAACCACTTTCGCACTTGTGTTAGTGTTGAAAAACCACTTTTCGCACTTGTGTTAGTGTTGAAAAACCACTTTTCGCACTTGTGTTAGTGTTGAAAAACCACTTTTCGCACTTGTGTTGGTGCAGGAAACCACTTTTACACTTGTATTAGTGTTGAAAAACCACTTTTCGCACTTGTGTTAGTGTTGAAAAACCACTTTTCGCACTTCTGTTAGTGTTGAAAAACCACTTTACGCACGTGTGTTTGTGTTGAAAAACCACTTTTCGCACTTGTGTTAGTGTTGAAAAACCACTTTTCGCACTTGTGTTGGTGCAGGAAACCACTTTTGCACTTGTATTAGTGTGGAAAAAACACTTTTTGCACTTGTGATAGTGTTGAAAAACCACTTTTCGCACTTGTGTTAGTGTTGAAAAACCACTTTTCGCACTTGTGTTGGTGCAGGAAACCACTTTTGCACTTGTATTAGTGTGGAAAAACAACGTTTCGCACTTGTATTAGTGTGGTAAAACACTTTTCGCACTTGTGTTAGTGTTGAAAAACCACTTTTCGCACTTGTGTTAGTGTTGAAAAACCACTTTTCGCACTCGTGTTGGTGCAGGAAACCACTTTTGCACTTGTATTAGTGTGGAAAAAACACTTTTCGCACTTGTGTTAGTGTTGAAAAACCACTTTTCGCACTTGTGTTAGAGTTGAAAAACCACTTTTCGCACTTGTGTTGGTGCAGGAAACCACTTTTGCACTTGTATTAGTGTGGAAAAAACACTTTTTGCACTTGTGATAGTGTTGAAAAACCACTTTTCGCACTTGTGTTAGTTTTGAAAAACCACTTTTCGCACTTGTGTTGGTGCAGAAAACCACTTTTGCACTTGTATTAGTGTGGAAAAACCACTTTTCGCACTTGTGTTAGCGTTGAAAATCCACTTTTCGCACTTGTGTTAGTGTTGAAAAATCACTTTTCGCACTTGTGTTAGTGTTGAAAAACCACTTTTCGCACTTGTGTTGGTGCAGGGAACCACTTTTGCACTTGTATTAGTGTGGAAAAAACACTTTTCGCACTTGTGTTAGTGTTGAAAAACCACTTTTCGCACTTGTGTTAGTGTTGAAAAACCACTTTTCGCACTTGTGTTGGTGCAGGAAACCACTTTTGCACTTGTATTAGTGTGGAAAAACCACTTTTCGCACTTGTGTTGGTGCAGGAAACCACTTTTGCACTTGTATTAGTGTGGAAAAACCACTTTTCGCACTTGTGTTAGTGTTGAAAAACCACTTTTCGCACTTGTGTTAGTGTTGAAAAACCACTTTTCGCACTTGTGTTGGTGCAGGAAACCACTTTTGCACTTGTATTAGTGTGGAAAAAACACTTTTTGCACTTGTGATAGTGTTGAAAAACCACTTTTCGCACTTGTGTTAGTGTTGAAAAACCACTTTTCGCACTTGTGTTGGTGCAGGAAACCACTTTTGCACTTGTATTAGTGTGGAAAAACCACTTTTCGCACTTGTGTTAGTGTTGAAAAACCACTTTTCGCACTTGTGTTAGTGTTGAAAAACCACTTTTCGCACTTGTTGGTGCAGGAAACCACTTTTGCACTTGTATTAGTGTGGAAAAAACACTTTTCGCACTTGTGTTAGTGTTGAAAAACCACTTTTCGCACTTGTGTTAGTGTTGAAAAACCACTTTTCGCACTAGTGTTGGTGCAGGAAACCACTTTTGCACTTGTATTAGTGTGGAAAAAACACTTTTTGCACTTGTGATAGTGTTGAAAAACCACTTTTGCACTTGTATTAGTGTGGAAAAAACACTTTTTGCACTTATGTTAGTGTTGAAAAACCACTTTTCGCACTTGTGTTGGTGCAGGAAACCACTTTTGCACTTGTATTAGTGTGGAAAAACCACTTTTCGCACTTGTGTTAGTGTTGAAAAACCACTTTTCGCACTTGTGTTAGTGTTGAAAAACCACTTTTCACACTTGTGTTGGTGCAGGAAACCACTTTTGCACTTGTATTAGTGTGGAAAAACCACTTTTCGCACTTCTTTAGTGTTGAAAAACCACTTTTCGCACTTGTGTTGGTGCAGGAAACCACTTTTGCACTTGTATTAGTGTGGAAAAACCACTTTTCGCACTTGTGTTAGTGTTGAAAAACCACTTTTCGCACTTGTGTTAGTGTTGAAAAACCACTTATCGCACTTGTGTTGGTGCAGGAAACCACTTTTGCACTTGTATTAGTGTGGTAAAACACTTTTCGAACTTGTGGTAGTGTTGAAAAACCACTTTTCGCACTTGTGTTAGTGTTGAAAAACCACTTTTCACACTTGTGTTGGTGCAGGAAACCACTTTTGCACTTGTGTTAGTGTGGAAAAAACACTTTTTGCACTTGTGATAGTATTGAAAAACCACTTTTCGCACTTGTGTTAGTGTTGAAAAACCACTTTTCGCACTTGTGTTGGTGCAGGAAACCACTTTTGCACTTGTATTAGTGTGGAAAAACCACTTTTCGCACTTGTGTTAGTGTTGATAAACCACTTTTCGCACTTGTGTTAGTGTTGAAAAACCACTTTTCGCACTTGTGTTAGTGTTGAAAAACCACTTTTCACACTTGTGTTGGTGCAGGACACCACTTTTGCACTTGTATTAGTGTGGAAAAAACACTTTTTGCACTTGTGATAGTGTTGAAAAACCACTTTTCGCACTTGTGTTAGTGTTGAAAAACCACTTTTCGCACTTGTGTTAGTGATGAAAAACCACTTTTCACACTTGTGTTGGTGCAGGAAACCACTTTTGCACTTGTATTAGTGTGGAAAAAACACTTTTTGCACTTGTGATAGTGTTGAAAAACCACTTTTCGCACCTGTGTTAGTGTTGAAAAACCACTTTTCGCACTTGTGTTTGTGCAGGAAACCACTTTTGCACTTGTATTAGTGTGGAAAAAACCACTTTTCGCACTTGTGTTAGTGTTGAAAAACCACTTTTCGCACTTGTGTTAGTGTTGAAAAACCACTTTTCGCACATGTGTTAGTGTTGAAAAACCACTTATCGCACTTGTGTTGGTGCAGGAAACCACTTTTGCACTTGTATTAGTGTGGTAAAACACTTTTCGCACTTGTGGTAGTGTTGAAAAACCACTTTTTGCACTTGTGTTAGTGTTGAAAAACCACTTTTCGCACTTGTGTTGGTGCAGGAAACCACTTTTGCACTGGTATTAGTGTGGAAAAAACACTTTTCGCACCTGTGTTAGTGTTGAAAAACCACTTTTCGCACTTGTGTTAGTGTTGAAAAACCACTTTTCGCACTTGTGTTGGTGGAGGAAACCACTTTTGCACTTGTATTAGTGTGGAAAAAACACTTTTTGCACTTGTGATAGTGTTGAAAAACCATTTTTCGCACTTGTGTTAGTGTTGAAAAACCACTTTTCGCACTTGTGTTGGTGCAGGAAACCACTTTTGCACTTGTATTAGTGTGGAAAAACCACTTTTCGCACTTGTGTTAGTGTTGAAAAACCACTTTTCGCACTTGTGTTAGTGTTGAAAAACCACTTTTCGCACTTGTGTTGGTGCAGGAAACCACTTTTGCACTTGTATTAGTGTGAAAAAAACACTTTTTGCACTTGTGTTAGTGTTGAAAAACCACTTTTCGCACTTGTGTTAGTGTTGAAAAACCACTTATCGCACTTGTGTTGGTGCAGGAAACCACTTTTGCACTTGTATTAGTGTGGAAAAACCACTTTTCGCACTTGTGTTAGTGTTGAAAAACCACTTTTCGCACTTGTGTTAATGTTGAAAAACCACTTTTCGCACTTGTGTTAGTGTTGAAAAACCACTTTTCGCGCTTGTGTTAGTGTTGAAAAACCACTTTTCGCACTTGTGTTGGTGCAGGAAACCACTTTTGCACTTGTATTAGTGTGGAAAAAACACTTTTTGCACTTGTGATAGTGTTGAAAAACCACTTTTCGCACTTGTGTTAGTGTTGAAAAACCACTTTTCGCACTTGTGTTGGTGTTGAAAAACCACTTTTCGCACTTGTGTTAGTGTTGAAAAACCACTTTTCACACTTGTGTTGGTGTTGAAAAACCACTTTTGCACTTGTATTAGTGTGGAAAAAACACTTTTTGCACTTGTGATAGTGTTGAAAAACAACTTTTCACACTTGTGTTAGTGTTGAAAAACCACTTTTCGCACTTGTCTTGGTGCAGGAAACCACTTTTGCACTTGTATTAGTGTGGAAAAACCACTTTTCGCACTTGTGTTAGTGTTGAAAAACCACTTTTCGCACTTGTGTTAATGTTGAAAAACCACTTTTCGCACTTGTGTTGGTGCAGGAAACCACTTTTGCACTTGTATTAGTGTGGAAAAAACACTTTTTGCACTTGTGATAGTGTTGAAAAACCACTTTTCGCACTTGTGTTAGTGTTGAAAAACCACTTTTCGCACTTGTGTTGGTGCAGGAAACCACTTTCGCACTTGTGTTAGTGTTGAAAAACCACTTTTCGCACTTGTGTTAGTGTTGAAAAACCACTTTTCGCACTTGTGTTAGTGTTGAAAAACCACTTTTCGCACTTGTGTTGGTGCAGGAAACCACTTTTGCACTTGTATTAGTGTTGAAAAACCACTTTTCGCACTTGTGTTAGTGTTGAAAAACCACTTTTCGCACTTGTGTTAGTGTTGAAAAACCACTTTTGGCACTGGTGTTGGTGCAGGAAACCACTTTTGCACTTGTATTAGTGTGGAAAAACCACTTTTCGCACTTGTGTTAGTGTTGAAAAACCACTTTTCGCACTTGTGTTCGTGTTGAAAAACCACTTTTCGCACTTATGTTGGTGCAGGAAACCACTTTTGCACATGTATTAGTGTGGAAAACACACTTTCTGCCCTTGTGATAGTGTTGAAAAACCACTTTTCGCACTTGTGTTGGTGCAGGAAACCACTTTTGCACTTGTATTAGTGTGGAAAAACCACTTTTCGCATTTGTGTTAGTGTTGAAAAACCACTTTTCGCACTTGTGTTCATGTTGAAAAACCACTTTTCGCACTTGTGTTGGTGCAGGAAACCACTTTTGCACTTGTATTAGTGTGGAAAACACACTTTTTGCCCTTGTGTTAGTGTTGAAAAACCACTTTTCGCCCTTGTGTTAGTGTTGAAAAACCACTTTTCGCACTTGTGTTGGTGCAGGAAACCACTTTTGCACTTGTATTAGTGTGGAAAAACCACTTTTCGCACTTGTGTTAGTGTTGAAAAACCACTTTTCGCACTTGTGTTCGTGTTGAAAAACCACTTTTCGCACTTATGTTGGTGCAGGAAACCACTTTTGCACTTGTATTAGTGTGGAAAACACACTTTTTGCCCTTGTGATAGTGTTGAAAAACCACTTTTCGCACTTGTGTTGGTGCAGGAAACCACTTTTGCACTTGTATTAGTGTGGAAAAACCACTTTTCGCACTTGTGTTAGTGTTGAAAAACCACTTTTCGCACTTCTGTTAGTGTTGAAAAACCACTTTACGCACGTGTGTTAGTGTTGAAAAACCACTTTTCGCACTTGTGTTAGTGTTGAAAAACCACTTTTCGCACTTGTGTTGGTGCAGGAAACCACTTTTGCACTTGTATTAGTGTGGAAAAAACACTTTTTGCACTTGTGATGGTGTTGAAAAACCACTTTTCGCACTTGTGTTAGTGTTGAAAAACCACTTTTCGCACTTGTGTTGGTGCAGGAAACCACTTTTGCACTTGTATTAGTGTGGAAAAACAACGTTTCGCACTTGTATTAGTGTGGTAAAACACTTTTCGCACTTGTGTTAGTGTTGAAAAACCACTTTTCGCACTTGTGTTAGTGTTGAAAAACCACTTTTCGCACTCGTGTTGGTGCAGGAAACCACTTTTGCACTTGTATTAGTGTGGAAAAAACACTTTTCGCACTTGTGTTAGTGTTGAAAAACCACTTTTCGCACTTGTGTTAGAGTTGAAAAACCACTTTTCGCACTTGTGTTGGTGCAGGAAACCACTTTTGCACTTGTATTAGTGTGGAAAAAACACTTTTTGCACTTGTGATAGTGTTGAAAAACCACTTTTCGCACTTGTGTTAGTTTTGAAAAACCACTTTTCGCACTTGTGTTGGTGCAGAAAACCACTTTTGCACTTGTATTAGTGTGGAAAAACCACTTTTCGCACTTGTGTTAGCGTTGAAAATCCACTTTTCGCACTTGTGTTAGTGTTGAAAAATCACTTTTCGCACTTGTGTTAGTGTTGAAAAACCACTTTTCGCACTTGTGTTGGTGCAGGGAACCACTTTTGCACTTGTATTAGTGTGGAAAAAACACTTTTCGCACTTGTGTTAGTGTTGAAAAACCACTTTTCGCACTTGTGTTAGTGTTGAAAAACCACTTTTCGCACTTGTGTTGGTGCAGGAAACCACTTTTGCACTTGTATTAGTGTGGAAAAACCACTTTTCGCACTTGTGTTGGTGCAGGAAACCACTTTTGCACTTGTATTAGTGTGGAAAAACCACTTTTCGCACTTGTGTTAGTGTTGAAAAACCACTTTTCGCACTTATGTTATTGTGTTGAAAAACCACTTTTCGCACTTGTGTTGGTGCAGGAAACCACTTTTGCACTTGTATTAGTGTGGAAAAAACACTTTTTGCACTTGTGATAGTGTTGAAAAACCACTTTTCGCACTTGTGTTAGTGTTGAAAAACCACTTTTCGCACTTGTGTTGGTGCAGGAAACCACTTTTGCACTTGTATTAGTGTGGAAAAACCACTTTTCGCACTTGTGTTAGTGTTGAAAAACCACTTTTCGCACTTGTGTTAGTGTTGAAAAACCACTTTTCGCACTTGTTGGTGCAGGAAACCACTTTTGCACTTGTATTAGTGTGGAAAAAACACTTTTCGCACTTGTGTTAGTGTTGAAAAACCACTTTTCGCACTTGTGTTAGTGTTGAAAAACCACTTTTCGCACTTGTGTTAGTGTTGAAAAACCACTTTTCGCACTAGTGTTGGTGCAGGAAACCACTTTTGCACTTGTATTAGTGTGGAAAAACCACTTTTCGCACTTGTGTTAGTGTTGAAAAACCACTTTTCGCACTTGTGTTAGTGTGGAAAAACCACTTTTCGCACTTGTGTTAGTGTTGAAAAACCACTTTTCGCACTTGTGTTGGTGCAGGAAACCACTTTTGCACTTGTATTAGTGTGGAAAAAACACTTTTCGCACATTTTGTTAGTGTTGAAAAACCACTTTTCGCACTTGTGTTAGTGTTGAAAAACCACTTTTCGCACTTGTGTTGGTGCAGGAAACCACTTTTGCACTTGTATTAGTGTGGAAAAAACACTTTTTGCACTTGTGATAGTGTTGAAAAACCACTTTTCGCACTTGTGTTAGTGTTGAAAAACCACTTTTCGCACTCGTGTTGGTGCAGGAAACCACTTTTGCACTTGTATTAGTGTGGCAAAACCACTTTTCGTACTTGTGTTAGTGTTGAAAAACCACTTTTCGCAATTGTGTTAGTGTTGAAAAACCACTTTTCGCACTTGTGTTAGTGTTGAAATACCACTTTTCGCACTTGTGTTAGTGTTGAAAAACCACTTTTCGCACTTGTGTTGGTGCAGGAAACCACTTTTGCACTTGGATTAGTGTGGAAAAAACACTTTTTGCACTTGTGATAGTATTGAAAAACCACTTTTCGCACTTGTGTTAGTGTTGAAAAACCACTTTTCGCACTTGTGTTGGTGCAGGAAACCACTTTTGCACTTGTATTAGTGTGGAAAAAACCACTTTTCGCACTTGTGTTAGTGTTGAAAAACCACTTTTCGCACTTGTGTTAGTGTTGAAAAACCACTTTTCGCACTTGTGTTAGTGTTGAAAAACCACTTTTCGCACTTGTGTTAGTGTTGAAAAACCACTTTTCGCACTTGTGTTAGTGTTGAAAAACGACTTTTTGCACTTGTGTTAGTGTTGAAAAACCACTTTTCGCACTTGTGTTAGTGATGAAAAACCACTTTTCGCACTTGTGCTGGTGCAGGAAACCACTTTTGCACTTGTATTAGTGTGGAAAAAACACTTTTTGCACTTGTGATAGTGTTGAAAAACCACTTTTCGCACTTGTGTTAGCGTTGAAAATCCACTTTTCGCACTTGTGTTAGTGTTGAAAAATCACTTTTCGCACTTGTGTTAGTGTTGAAAAACCACTTTTCGCACCTGTGTTGGTGCAGGGAACCACTTTTGCACTTGTATTAGTGTGGCAAAAACACTTTTCGCACTTGTGTTAGTGTTGAAAAACCACTTTTCGCACTTGTGTTAGTGTTGAAAAACCACTTTTCGCACTTGTGTTGGTGCAGGAAACCACTTTTGCACTTGTATTAGTGTGGAAAAACCACTTTTCGCACTTGTGTTGGTGCAGGAAACCACTTTTGCACTTGTATTAGTGTGGAAAAACCACTTTTCGCACTTGTGTTAGTGTTGAAAAACCACTTTTCGCACTTGTGTTAGTGTTGAAAAACCACTTTTCGCACTTGTGTTGGTGCAGGAAACCACTTTTGCACTTGTATTAGTGTGGAAAAAACACTTTTTGCACTTGTGATAGTGTTGAAAAACCACTTTTCGCACTTGTGTTAGTGTTGAAAAACCACTTTTCGCACTTGTGTTGGTGCAGGAAACCACTTTTGCACTTGTATTAGTGTGGAAAAACCACTTTTCGCACTTGTGTTAGTGTTGAAAAACCACTTTTCGCACTTGTGTTAGTGTTGAAAAACCACTTTTCGCACTTGTTGGTGCAGGAAACCACTTTTGCACTTGTATTAGTGTGGAAAAAACACTTTTCGCACTTGTGTTAGTGTTGAAAAACCACTTTTCGCACTTGTGTTAGTGTTGAAAAACCACTTTTCGCACTAGTGTTGGTGCAGGAAACCACTTTTGCACTTGTATTAGTGTGGAAAAACCACTTTTCGCACTTGTGTTAGTGTTGAAAAACCACTTTTCGCACTTGTGTTAGTGTGGAAAAACCACTTTTCGCACTTGTGTTAGTGTTGAAAAACCACTTTTCGCACTTGTGTTGGTGCAGGAAACCACTTTTGCACTTGTATTAGTGTGGAAAAAACACTTTTCGCACTTGTGTTAGTGTTGAAAAACCACTTTTCGCACTTGTGTTAGTGTTGAAAAACCACTTTTCGCACTTGTGTTGGTGCAGGAAACCACTTTTGCACTTGTATTAGTGTGGAAAAAACACTTTTTGCACTTGTGATAGTGTTGAAAAACCACTTTTCGCACTTGTGTTAGTGTTGAAAAACCACTTTTCGCACTCGTGTTGGTGCAGGAAACCACTTTTACACTTGTATTAGTGTGGCAAAACCACTTTTCGTACTTGTGTTAGTGTTGAAAAACCACTTTTCGCAATTGTGTTAGTGTTGAAAAACCACTTTTCGCACTTGTGTTAGTGTTGAAATACCACTTTTCGCACTTGTGTTAGTGTTGAAAAACCACTTTTCGCACTTGTGTTGGTGCAGGAAACCACTTTTGCACTTGGATTAGTGTGGAAAAAAACACTTTTTGCACTTGTGATAGTATTGAAAAACCACTTTTCGCACTTGTGTTAGTGTTGAAAAACCACTTTTCGCACTTGTGTTGGTGCAGGAAACCACTTTTGCACTTGTATTAGTGTGGAAAAAACCACTTTTCGCACTTGTGTTAGTGTTGAAAAACCACTTTTCGCACTTGTGTTAGTGTTGAAAAACCACTTTTCGCACTTGTGTTAGTGTTGAAAAACCACTTTTCGCACTTGTGTTAGTGTTGAAAAACCACTTTTCGCACTTGTGTTAGTGTTGAAAAACGACTTTTTGCACTTGTGTTAGTGTTGAAAAACCACTTTTCGCACTTGTATTAGTGATGAAAAACCACTTTTCGCACTTGTGCTGGTGCAGGAAACCACTTTTGCACTTGTATTAGTGTGGAAAAAACACTTTTTGCACTTGTGATAGTGTTGAAAAACCACTTTTCGCACTTGTGTTAGTGTTGAAAAACCACTTTTCGCACTTGTGTTGGTGCAGGAAACCACTTTTGCACTTGTATTAGTGTGGAAAAACCACTTTTCGCACTTGTGTTAGTGTTGAAAAACCATTTTTCGCACTTGTGTTAGTGTTGAAAAACCACTTTTTGCACTTCTGTTAGTGTTGAAAAACCACTTTTCGCACTTGTGTTGGTGCAGGAAACCACTTTTGCACTTGTATTAGTGTGGAAAAAACACTTTTTGCACTTGTGATAGTGTTGAAAAACCACTTTTCGCACTTGTGTTAGTGTTGAAAAACCACTTTTCGCACTTGTGTTGGTGCAGGAAACCACTTTTGCACTTGTATTAGTGTGGAAAAACCACTTTTCATACTTGTGTTAGTGTTGAAAAACCACTTTTCGCAATTGTGTTAGTGTTGAAAAACACTTTTCGCACTTGTGTTAGTGTTGAAAAACCACTTTTCGCACTTGTGTTAGTGTTGAAAAACCACTTTTCGCACTTGTGTTAGTGTTGAAAAACCACTTTTCGCACTTGTGTTAGTGTTGAAAAACCACTTTTCGCACTTGTGTTAATGTTGAAAAACCACTTTTCGCACTTGTGTTAGTGTCGAAAAACCACTTTTCGCACTTGTGTTAGTGTTGAAAAACCACTTTTCGCACTTGTGTTGGTGCAGGAAACCACTTTTGCACTTGTATTAGTGTGGAAAAAACACTTTTTGCACTTGTGATAGTGTTGAAAAACCACTTTTCGCACTTGTGTTAGTGTTGAAAAACCACTTTTCGCACTTGTGTTAGTGTTGAAAAACCACTTTTCGCACTTGTGTTAGTGTTGAAAAACCACTTTTCGCACTTGTGTTAGTGCAGGAAACCACTTTTGCACTTGTATTAGTGTGGAAAAACCACTTTTCGCACTTGTGTTAGTGTTGAAAAACCACTTTTCGCACTTGTGTTAGTGTTGAAAAACCACTTTTCGCACTTGTGTTAGTGTTGAAAAACCACTTTTCGCACTTGTGTTGGTACAGGAAACCACTTTTGAACTTGTATTAGTGTGGAAAAAACACTTTTCGCACTTGTGTTAGTGTTGAAAAACCACTTTTCGCACTTGTGTTAGTGTTGAAAAACCACTTTTCGCACTTGTGTTGGTGCAGGAAACCACTTTTGCACTTGTATTAGTGTGGAAAAAACACTTTTTGCACTTGTGATAGTGTTGAAAAACCACTTTTCGCACTTGTGTTAGTGTTGAAAAACCACTTTTCGCACTTGTGTTGGTGCAGGAAACCACTTTTGCACTTGTATTAGTGTGGAAAAACCACGTTTCGCACTTGTATTAGTGTGGTAAAACACTTTTCGCACTTGTGTTAGTGTTGAAAAACCACTTTTCGCACTTGTGTTAGTGTTGAAAAACCACTTTTCGCACTCGTGTTGGTGCAGGAAACCACTTTTGCACTTGTATTAGTGTGGAAAAAACACTTTTCGCACTTGTGTTAGTGTTGAAAAACCACTTTTCGCACTTGTGTTAGAGTTGAAAAACCACTTTTCGCACTTGTGTTGGTGCAGGAAACCACTTTTGCACTTGTATTAGTGTGGAAAAAACACTTTTTGCACTTGTGATAGTGTTGAAAAACCACTTTTCGCACTTGTGTTAGTTTTGAAAAACCACTTTTCGCACTTGTGTTGGTGCAGAAAACCACTTTTGCACTTGTATTAGTGTGGAAAAACCACTTTTCGCACTTGTGTTAGTGTTGAAAAACCACTTTTCGCACTTGTGTTAGTGTTGAAAAATCACTTTTCGCACTTGTGTTAGTGTTGAAAAACCACTTTTCGCACTTGTGTTGGTGCAGGGAACCACTTTTGCACTTGTATTAGTGTGGAAAAAACACTTTTCGCACTTGTGTTAGTGTTGAAAAACCACTTTTCGCAATTGTGTTAGTGTTGAAAAACCACTTTTCGCACTTGTGTTGGTGCAGGAAACCACTTTTGCACTTGTATTAGTGTGGAAAAACCACTTTTCACACTTGTGTTGGTGCAGGAAACCACTTTTGCACTTGTATTAGTGTGGAAAAACCACTTTTCGCACTTGTGTTAGTGTTGAAAAACCACTTTTCGCACTTGTGTTAGTGTTGAAAAACCACTTTTCGCACTTGTGTTGGTGCAGGAAACCACTTTTGCACTTGTATTAGTGTGGAAAAAACACTTTTTGCACTTGTGATAGTGTTGAAAAACCACTTTTCGCACTTGTGTTAGTGTTGAAAAACCACTTTTCGCACTTGTGTTGGTGCAGGAAACCACTTTTGCACTTGTATTAGTGTGGAAAAACCACTTTTCGCACTTGTATTAGTGTTGAAAAACCACTTTTCGCAATTGTGTTAGTGTTGAAAAACCACTTTTCGCACTTGTGTTAGTGTTGAAATACCACTTTTCGCACTTGTGTTAGTGTTGAAAAACCACTTTTCGCACTTGTTGGTGCAGGAAACCACTTTTGCACTTGTATTAGTGTGGAAAAAACACTTTTCGCACTTGTGTTAGTGTTGAAAAACCACTTTTCGCACTTGTGTTAGTGTTGAAAAACCACTTTTCACACTTGTGTTGGTGCAGGAAACCACTTTTGCACTTGTATTAGTGTCGAAAAAACACTTTTTGCACTTGTGATAGTGTTGAAAAACCACTTTTCGCACTTGTGTTAGTGTTGAAAAACCACTTTTCACACTTGTGTTGGTGCAGGAAACCACTTTTGCACTTGTATTAGTGTCGAAAAAACACTTTTCGCACTTGTGTTAGTGATGAAAAACCACTTTTCGCACTTGTGTTGGTGCAGGAAACCACTTTTGCACTTGTATTAGTGTGGAAAAACCACTTTTCGCACTTGTGTTAGTGTTGAAAAACCACTTTTCGCACTTGTGTTAGTGTTGAAAAACCACTTTTCGCACTTGTTGGTGCAGGAAACCACTTTTGCACTTGTATTAGTGTGGAAAAAACACTTTTCGCACTTGTGTTAGTGTTGAAAAACCACTTTTCGAACTTGTGTTAGTGTTGAAAAACCACTTTTCGCACTAGTGTTGGTGCAGGAAACCACTTTTGCACTTGTATTAGTGTGGAAAAACCACTTTTCGCACTTGTGTTAGTGTTGAAAAACCACTTTTCGCACTTGTGTTAGTGTTGAAAAACCACTTTTCGCACTTGTGTTAGTGTTGAAAAACCACCTTTCGCACTTGTGTTGGTGCAGGAAACCACTTTTGCACTTGTATTAGTGTGGAAAAAACACTTTTCGCACTTGTGTTAGTGTTGAAAAACCACTTTTCGCACTTGTGTTAGTGTTGAAAAACCACTTTTCGCACTTGTGTTGGTGCAGGAAACCACTTTTGCACTTGTATTAGTGTGGAAAAAACACTTTTTGCACTTGTGATAGTGTTGAAAAACCACTTTTCGCACTTGTGTTAGTGTTGAAAAACCACATTTCGCACTCGTGTTGGTGCAGGGAACCACTTTTGCACTTGTATTAGTGTGGCAAAACCACTTTTCGTACTTGTGTTAGTGTTGAAAAACCACTTTTCGCAATTGTGTTAGTGTTGAAAAACCACTTTTCGCACTTGTGTTAGTGTTGAAAAACCACTTTTCGCACTTGTGTTAGCGTTGAAAAACCACTTTTCGCACTTGTGTTAGTGTTGAAAAACCACTTTTCGCACTTGTGTTAATGTTGAAAAACTACTTTTCGCACTTGTGTTAGTGTTGAAAAACCACTTTTCGCACTTGTGTTAGTGTTGAAAAACCACTTTTCGCACTTGTGTTGGTGCAGGAAACCACTTTTGCAATGGTATTAGTGTGGAAAAAACACTTTTTGCACTTGTGATAGTGTTGAAAAACCACTTTTCGCACTTGTGTTAGTGTTGAAAAACCACTTTTCGCACTTGTGTTGGTGCAGGAAACCACTTTTGCACTTGTATTAGTGTGGAAAAACCACTTTTCGCACTTGTGTTAGTGTTGAAAAACCACTTTGCGCACTTGTGTTAGTGTTGAAAAACCACTTTTCACACTTGTGTTGGTGCAGGAAACCACTTTTGCACTTGTATTAGTGTCGAAAAAACACTTTTTGCACTTGTGATAGTGTTGAAAAACCACTTTTCGCACTTGTGTTAGTGTTGAAAAACCACTTTTCACACTTGTGTTGGTGCAGGAAACCACTTTTGCACTTGTATTAGTGTCGAAAAAACACTTTTCGCACTTGTGTTAGTGATGAAAAACCACTTTTCGCACTTGTGTTGGTGCAGGAAACCACTTTTGCACTTGTATTAGTGTGGAAAAAACACTTTTCGCACTTGTGTTAGTGTTGAAATACCACTTTTCGCACTTGTGTTAGTGTTGAAAAACCACTTTTCGCACTTGTGTTGGTGCAGGAAACCACTTTTGCACTTGTATTAGTGTGGAAAAAACACTTTTTGCACTTGTGATAGTATTGAAAAACCACTTTTCGCACCTGTGTTAGTGTTGAAAAACCACTTTTGGCACTTGTGTTAGTGTTGAAAAACCACTTTTCCCACTTGTGTTAGTGTTGAAAAACCACTTTTCGCACTTGTGTTAGTGTTGAAAAACCACTTTTCGCACCTGTGTTAGTGTTGAAAAACCACATTTCGCACTTGTGTTGGTGCAGGAAACCACTTTTGCACTTGTATTAGTGTGGAAAAAACACTTTTTGCACTTGTGATAGTGTTGAAAAACCACTTTTTGCACTTGTGTTAGTGTTGAAAAACCACTTTTCGCACTTGTGTTGGTGCATGAAACCACTTTTGCACTTGTATTAGTGTGGAAAAACCACTTTTCGTACTTGTGTTAGTGTTGAAAAACCACTTTTCGCAATTGTGTTAGTGTTGAAAAACCACTTTTCGCACTTGTGTTAGTGTTGAAAAACCACTTTTCGCACTTGTGTTAGCGTTGAAAAACCACTTTTCGCACTTGTGTTAGTGTTGAAAAACCACTTTTCGCACTTGTGTTAATGTTGAAAAACCACTTTTCGCACTTGTGTTAGTGTTGAAAAACCACTTTTCGCACTTGTGTTAGTGTTGAAAAACCACTTTTCGCACTTGTGTTGGTGCAGGAAACCACTTTTGCACTTGTATTAGTGTGGAAAAAACACTTTTTGCACTTGTGATAGTGTTGAAAAACCACTTTTTCGCCCTTGTGTTAGTGTTGAAAAACCACTTTTCGCACTTGTGTTGGTGCAGGAAACCACTTTTGCACTTGTATTAGTGTGGAAAAACCACTTTTCGCACTTGTGTTAGTGTTGAAAAACCACTTTGCGCACTTGTGTTAGTGTTGAAAAACCACTTTTCACACTTGTGTTGGTGCAGGAAACCACTTTTGCACTTGTATTAGTGTCGAAAAAACACTTATTGCACTTGTGATAGTGTTGAAAAACCACTTTTCGCACTTGTGTTAGTGTTGAAAAACCACTTTTCGCACTTGTGTTAGTGATGAAAAACCACTTTTCGCACTTGTGTTGGTGCAGGAAACCACTTTTGCACTTGTATTAGTGTGGAAAAAACACTTTTCGCACTTGTGTTAGTGTTGAAAAACCACTTTTCGCACTTGTGTTAGTGTTGAAAAACCACTTTTCGCACTTGTGTTGGTGCAGGAAACCACTTTTGCACTTGTATTAGTGTGGAAAAACCACTTTTCGCACTTGTGTTAATGTTGAAAAACCACTTTTCGCACTTGTGTTAGTGTTGAAAAACCACTTTTCGCACTTGTGTTAGTGTTGAAAAACCACTTTTCGCACTTGTGTTGGTGCAGGAAACCACTTTTGCACTTGTATTAGTGTGGAAAAAACACTTTTTGCACTTGTGATAGTGTTGAAAAACCACTTTTCGCACTTGTGTTAGTGTTGAAAAACCACTTTTCGCACTTGTGTTGGTGCAGGAAACCACTTTTGCACTTGTATTAGTGTGGAAAAACCACTTTTCGCACTTGTGTTAGTGTTGAAAAACCACTTTGCGCACTTGTGTTAGTGTTGAAAAACCACTTTTCACACTTGTGTTGGTGCAGGAAACCACTTTTGCACTTGTATTAGTGTCGAAAAAACACTTATTGCACTTGTGATAGTGTTGAAAAACCACTTTTCGCACTTGTGTTAGTGTTGAAAAACCACTTTTCGCACTTGTGTTAGTGATGAAAAACCACTTTTCGCACTTGTGTTGGTGCAGGAAACCACTTTTGCACTTGTATTAGTGTGGAAAAAACACTTTTCACACTTGTGTTAGTGTTGAAAAACCACTTTTCGCACTTGTGTTAGTGTTGAAAAACCACTTTTCGCACTTGTGTTGGTGCAGGAAACCACTTTTGCACTTGTATTAGTGTGGAAAAACCACTTTTCGCACTTGTGTTAGTGTTGAAAAACCACTTTTCGCACTTGTGTTGGTGCAGGAAACCACTTTTGCACTTGTATTAGTGTGGAAAAAACACTTTTTGCACTTGTGATAGTGTTGAAAAACCACTTTTCGCACTTGTGTTAGTGTTGAAAAACCACATTTCGCACTCGTGTTGGTGCAGGAAACCACTTTTGCACTTGTATTAGTGTGGCAAAACCACTTTTCGTACTTGTGTTAGTGTTGAAAAACCACTTTTCGCAATTGTGTTAGTGTTGAAAAACCACTTTTCGCACTTGTGTTAGTGTTGAAAAACCACTTTTCGCACTTGTGTTAGCGTTGAAAAACCACTTTTCGCACTTGTGTTAGTGTTGAAAAACCACTTTTCGCACTTGTGTTAATGTTGAAAAACTACTTTTCGCACTTGTGTTAGTGTTGAAAAACCACTTTTCGCACTTGTGTTAGTGTTGAAAAACCACTTTTCGCACTTGTGTTGGTGCAGGAAACCACTTTTGCACTTGTATTAGTGTGGAAAAAACACTTTTTGCACTTGTGATAGTGTTGAAAAACCACTTTTCGCACTTGTGTTAGTGTTGAAAAACCACTTTTCGCACTTGTGTTGGTGCAGGAAACCACTTTTGCACTTGTATTAGTGTGGAAAAACCACTTTTCGCACTTGTGTTAGTGTTGAAAAACCACTTTGCGCACTTGTGTTAGTGTTGAAAAACCACTTTTCACACTTGTGTTGGTGCATGAAACCACTTTTGCACTTGTATTAGTGTCGAAAAAACACTTTTTGCACTTGTGATAGTGTTGAAAAACCACTTTTCGCACTTGTGTTAGTGTTGAAAAACCACTTTTCGCACTTGTGTTAGTGATGAAAAACCACTTTTCGCACTTGTGTTGGTGCAGGAAACCACTTTTGCACTTGTATTAGTGTGGAAAAAACACTTTTCGCACTTGTGTTAGTGTTGAAATACCACTTTTCGCACTTGTGTTAGTGTTGAAAAACCACTTTTCGCACTTGTGTTGGTGCAGGAAACCACTTTTGCACTTGTATTAGTGTGGAAAAAACACTTTTTGCACTTGTGATAGTATTGAAAAACCACTTTTCGCACCTGTGTTAGTGTTGAAAAACCACTTTTCGCACTTGTGTTAGTGTTGAAAAACCACTTTTCCCACTTGTGTTAGTGTTGAAAAACCACTTTTCGCACTTGTGTTAGTGTTGAAAAACCACTTTTCGCACCTGTGTTAGTGTTGAAAAACCACATTTCGCACTTGTGTTGGTGCAGGAAACCACTTTTGCACTTGTATTAGTGTGGAAAAAACACTTTTTGCACTTGTGATAGTGTTGAAAAACCACTTTTTGCACTTGTGTTAGTGTTGAAAAACCACTTTTCGCACTTGTGTTGGTGCAGGAAACCACTTTTGCACTTGTATTAGTGTGGAAAAACCACTTTTCGTACTTGTGTTAGTGTTGAAAAACCACTTTTCGCAATTGTGTTAGTGTTGAAAAACCACTTTTCGCACTTGTGTTAGTGTTGAAAAACCACTTTTCGCACTTGTGTTAGCGTTGAAAAACCACTTTTCGCACTTGTGTTAGTGTTGAAAAACCACTTTTCGCACTTGTGTTAATGTTGAAAAACCACTTTTCGCACTTGTGTTAGTGTTGAAAAACCACTTTTCGCACTTGTGTTAGTGTTGAAAAACCACTTTTCGCACTTGTGTTGGTGCAGGAAACCACTTTTGCACTTGTATTAGTGTGGAAAAAACACTTTTTGCACTTGTGATAGTGTTGAAAAACCACTTTTCGCACTTGTGTTAGTGTTGAAAAACCACTTTTCGCACTTGTGTTGGTGCAGGAAACCACTTTTGCACTTGTATTAGTGTGGAAAAACCACTTTTCGCACTTGTGTTAGTGTTGAAAAACCACTTTGCGCACTTGTGTTAGTGTTGAAAAACCACTTTGCGCACTTGTGTTAGTGTTGAAAAATCACTTTTCACACTTGTGTTGGTGCAGGAAACCACTTTTGCACTTGTATTAGTGTCGAAAAAACACTTATTGCACTTGTGATAGTGTTGAAAAACCACTTTTCGCACTTGTGTTAGTGTTGAAAAACCACTTTTCGCACTTGTGTTAGTGATGAAAAACCACTTTTCGCACTTGTGTTGGTGCAGGAAACCACTTTTGCACTTGTATTAGTGTGGAAAAAACACTTTTCACACTTGTGTTAGTGTTGAAAAACCACTTTTCGCACTTGTGTTAGTGTTGAAAAACCACTTTTCGCACTTGTGTTGGTGCAGGAAACCACTTTTGCACTTGTATTAGTGTGGAAAAACCACTTTTCGCACTTGTGTTAGTGTTGAAAAACCACTTTTCGCACTTGTGTTGGTGCAGGAAACCACTTTTGCACTTGTATTAGTGTGGAAAAAACACTTTTTGCACTTGTGATAGTGTTGAAAAACCACTTTTCGCACTTGTGTTAGTGTTGAAAAACCACATTTCGCACTCGTGTTGGTGCAGGAAACCACTTTTGCACTTGTATTAGTGTGGCAAAACCACTTTTCGTACTTGTGTTAGTGTTGAAAAACCACTTTTCGCAATTGTGTTAGTGTTGAAAAACCACTTTTCGCACTTGTGTTAGTGTTGAAAAACCACTTTTCGCACTTGTGTTAGCGTTGAAAAACCACTTTTCGCACTTGTGTTAGTGTTGAAAAACCACTTTTCGCACTTGTGTTAATGTTGAAAAACTACTTTTCGCACTTGTGTTAGTGTTGAAAAACCACTTTTCGCACTTGTGTTAGTGTTGAAAAACCACTTTTCGCACTTGTGTTGGTGCAGGAAACCACTTTTGCACTTGTATTAGTGTGGAAAAAACACTTTTTGCACTTGTGATAGTGTTGAAAAACCACTTTTCGCACTTGTGTTAGTGTTGAAAAACCACTTTTCGCACTTGTGTTGGTGCAGGAAACCACTTTTGCACTTGTATTAGTGTGGAAAAAACACTTTTCGCACTTGTGTTAGTGTTGAAAAACCACTTTGCGCACTTGTGTTAGTGTTGAAAAACCACTTTTCACACTTGTGTTGGTGCAGGAAACCACTTTTGCACTTGTATTAGTGTCGAAAAAACACTTTTTGCACTTGTGATAGTGTTGAAAAACCACTTTTCGCACTTGTGTTAGTGTTGAAAAACCACTTTTCGCACTTGTGTTAGTGATGAAAAACCACTTTTCGCACTTGTGTTGGTGCAGGAAACCACTTTTGCACTTGTATTAGTGTGGAAAAAACACTTTTCGCACTTGTGTTAGTGTTGAAATACCACTTTTCGCACTTGTGTTAGTGTTGAAAAACCACTTTTCGCACTTGTGTTGGTGCAGGAAACCACTTTTGCACTTGTATTAGTGTGGAAAAAACACTTTTTGCACTTGTGATAGTATTGAAAAACCACTTTTCGCACCTGTGTTAGTGTTGAAAAACCACTTTTCGCACTTGTGTTAGTGTTGAAAAACCAGTTTTCCCACTTGTGTTAGTGTTGAAAAACCACTTTTCGCACTTGTGTTAGTGTTGAAAAACCACTTTTCGCACCTGTGTTAGTGTTGAAAAACCACATTTCGCACTTGTGTTGGTGCAGGAAACCACTTTTGCACTTGTATTAGTGTGGAAAAAACACTTTTTGCACTTGTGATAGTGTTGAAAAACCACTTTTTGCACTTGTGTTAGTGTTGAAAAACCACTTTTCGCACTTGTATTGGTGCAGGAAACCACTTTTGCACTTGTATTAGTGTGGAAAAACCACTTTTCGTACTTGTGTTAGTGTTGAAAAACCACTTTTCGCAATTGTGTTAGTGTTGAAAAACCACTTTTCGCACTTGTGTTAGTGTTGAAAAACCACTTTTCGCACTTGTGTTAGCGTTGAAAAACCACTTTTCGCACTTGTGTTAGTGTTGAAAAACCACTTTTCGCACTTGTGTTAATGTTGAAAAACCACTTTTCGCACTTGTGTTAGTGTTGAAAAACCACTTTTCGCACTTGTGTTAGTGTTGAAAAACCACTTTTTGCACTTGTGTTGGTGCAGGAAACCACTTTTGCACTTGTATTAGTGTGGAAAAAACACTTTTTGCACTTGTGATAGTGTTGAAAAACCACTTTTCGCACTTGTGTTAGTGTTGAAAAACCACTTTTCGCACTTGTGTTGGTGCAGGAAACCACTTTTGCACTTGTATTAGTGTGGAAAAACCACTTTTCGCACTTGTGTTAGTGTTGAAAAACCACTTTGCGCACTTGTGTTAGTGTTGAAAAACCACTTTTCACACTTGTGTTGGTGCAGGAAACCACTTTTGCACTTGTATTAGTGTCGAAAAAACACTTATTGCACTTGTGATAGTGTTGAAAAACCACTTTTCGCACTTGTGTTAGTGTTGAAAAACCACTTTTCGCACTTGTGTTAGTGATGAAAAACCACTTTTCGCACTTGTGTTGGTGCAGGAAACCACTTTTGCACTTGTATTAGTGTGGAAAAAACACTTTTCGCACTTGTGTTAGTGTTGAAAAACCACTTTTCGTACTTGTGTTAGTGTTGAAAAACCACTTTTCGCACTTGTGTTGGTGCAGGAAACCACTTTTGCACTTGTATTAGTGTGGAAAAACCACTTTTCGCACTTGTGTTAGTGTTGAAAAACCACTTTTCGCACTTGTGTTAGTGTTGAAAAACCACTTTTCGCACTTGTGTTAGTGTTGAAAAACCACTTTTCGCACTTGTGTTGGTGCAGTAAACCACTTTTGCACTTGTATTAGTGTGGAAAAAACACTTTTCGCACTTGTGTTAGTGTTGAAATACCACTTTTCGCACTTGTGTTAGTGATGAAAAACCACTTTTCGCACTTGTGCTGGTGCAGGAAACCACTTTTGCACTTGTATTAGTGTGGAAAAAACACTTTTTGCACTTGTGATAGTGTTGAAAAACCACTTTTCGCACTTGTGTTAGTGTTGAAAAACCACTTTTCGCACTTGTGTTGGTGCAGGAAACCACTTTTGCACTTGTATTAGTGTGGAAAAACCACTTTTCGCACTTGTGTTAGTGTTGAAAAACCATTTTTCGCACTTGTGTTAGTGTTGAAAAACCACTTTTTGCACTTCTGTTAGTGTTGAAAAACCACTTTTCGCACTTGTGTTGGTGCAGGAAACCACTTTTGCACTTGTATTATTGTGGAAAAAACACTTTTTGCACTTGTGATAGTGTTGAAAAACCACTTTTCGTACTTGTGTTAGTGTTGAAAAACCACTTTTTGCTCTTGTGTTAGTGTTGAAAAACCACTTTTCGCACTTGTGTTGGTGCAGGAAACCACTTTTGCACTTGTATTAGTGTGGAAAAAACACTTTTCGCACTTGTGTTAGTGTTGAAATACCACTTTTCGCACTTGTGTTAGTGATGAAAAACCACTTTTCGCACTTGTGCTGGTGCAGGAAACCACTTTTGCACTTGTATTAGTGTGGAAAAAACACTTTTTGCACTTGTGATAGTGTTGAAAAACCACTTTTCGCACTTGTGTTAGTGTTGAAAAACCACATTTCGCACTCGTGTTGGTGCAGGAAACCACTTTTGCACTTGTATTAGTGTGGCAAAACCACTTTTCGTACTTGTGTTAGTGTTGAAAAACCACTTTTCGCAATTGTGTTAGTGTTGAAAAACCACTTTTCGCACTTGTGTTAGTGTTGAAAAACCACTTTTCGCACTTGTGTTAGCGTTGAAAAACCACTTTTCGCACTTGTGTTAGTGTTGAAAAACCACTTTTCGCACTTGTGTTAATGTTGAAAAACCACTTTTCGCACTTGTGTTAGTGTTGAAAAACCACTTTTCGCACTTGTGTTAGTGTTGAAAAACCACTTTTCGCACTTGTGTTGGTGCAGGAAACCACTTTTGCACTTGTATTAGTGTGGAAAAAACACTTTTTGCACTTGTGATAGTGTTGAAAAACCACTTTTCGCACTTGTGTTAGTGTTGAAAAACCACTTTTCGCACTTGTGTTGGTGCAGGAAACCACTTTTGCACTTGTATTAGTGTGGAAAAACCACTTTTCGCACTTGTGTTAGTGTGTTGAAAAACCACTTTGCGCACTTGTGTTAGTGTTGAAAAACCACTTTTCACACTTGTGTTGGTGCAGGAAACCACTTTTGCACTTGTATTAGTGTCGAAAAAACACTTTTTGCACTTGTGATAGTGTTGAAAAACCACTTTTCGCACTTGTGTTAGTGTTGAAAAACCACTTTTCGCACTTGTGTTAGTGATGAAAAACCACTTTTCGCACTTGTGTTGGTGCAGGAAACCACTTTTGCACTTGTATTAGTGTGGAAAAAACACTTTTCGCACTTGTGTTAGTGTTGAAATACCACTTTTCGCACTTGTGTTAGTGTTGAAAAACCACTTTTCGCACTTGTGTTGGTGCAGGAAACCACTTTTGCACTTGTATTAGTGTGGAAAAAACACTTTTTGCACTTGTGATAGTATTGAAAAACCACTTTTCGCACCTGTGTTAGTGTTGAAAAACCACTTTTCGCACTTGTGTTAGTGTTGAAAAACCACTTTTCCCACTTGTGTTAGTGTTGAAAAACCACTTTTCGCACTTGTGTTAGTGTTGAAAAACCACTTTTCGCACCTGTGTTAGTGTTGAAAAACCACATTTCGCACTTGTGTTGGTGCATGAAACCACTTTTGCACTTGTATTAGTGTGGAAAAAACACTTTTTGCACTTGTGATAGTGTTGAAAAACCACTTTTTGCACTTGTGTTAGTGTTGAAAAACCACTTTTCGCACTTGTGTTGGTGCAGGAAACCACTTTTGCACTTGTATTAGTGTGGAAAAACCACTTTTCGTACTTGTGTTAGTGTTGAAAAACCACTTTTCGCAATTGTGTTAGTGTTGAAAAACCACTTTTCGCACTTGTGTTAGTGTTGAAAAACCACTTTTCGCACTTGTGTTAGCGTTGAAAAACCACTTTTCGCACTTGTGTTAGTGTTGAAAAACCACTTTTCGCACTTGTGTTAATGTTGAAAAACCACTTTTCGCACTTGTGTTAGTGTTGAAAAACCACTTTTCGCACTTGTGTTAGTGTTGAAAAACCACTTTTCGCACTTGTGTTGGTGCAGGAAACCACTTTTGCACTTGTATTAGTGTGGAAAAAACACTTTTTGCACTTGTGATAGTGTTGAAAAACCACTTTTCGCACTTGTGTTAGTGTTGAAAAACCACTTTTCGCACTTGTGTTGGTGCAGGAAACCACTTTTGCACTTGTATTAGTGTGGAAAAACAACTTTTCGCACTTGTGTTAGTGTTGAAAAACCACTTTGCGCACTTGTGTTAGTGTTGAAAAACCACTTTTCACACTTGTGTTGGTGCAGGAAACCACTTTTGCACTTGTATTAGTGTCGAAAAAACACTTATTGCACTTGTGATAGTGTTGAAAAACCACTTTTCGCACTTGTGTTAGTGTTGAAAAACCACTTTTCGCACTTGTGTTCGTGATGAAAAACCACTTTTCGCACTTGTGTTGGTGCAGGAAACCACTTTTGCACTTGTATTAGTATGGAAAAAACACTTTTCGCACTTGTGTTAGTGTTGAAAAACCACTTTTCGCTCTTGTGTTAGTGTTGAAAAACCACTTTTCGCACTTGTGTTGGTGTAGGAAACCACTTTTGCACTTGTATTAGTGTGGAAAAAACACTTTTCGCACTTGTGTTAGTGTTGAAAAACCACTTTTCGCACTTGTGTTAGTGTTGAAAAACCACTTTTCGCACTTGTGTTGGTGCAGGAAACCACTTTTGCACTTGTATTAGTGTGGAAAAACCACTTTTCGCACTTGTGTTAGTGTTGAAAAACCACTTTTCGCACTTGTGTTAGTGTTGAAAAACCACTTTTCGCACTTGTGTTAGTGTTGAAAAACCACTTTTCGCACTTGTGTTAGTGTTGAAAAACCACTTTTCGCACTTGTGTTGGTGCAGGAAACCACTTTTGCACTTGTATTAGTGTGGAAAAAACACTTTTCGCACTTGTGTTAGTGTTGAAATACCACTTTTCGCACTTGTGTTAGTGATGAAAATCCACTTTTCGCACTTGTGCTGGTGCAGGAAACCACTTTTGCACTTGTATTAGTGTGGAAAAAACACTTTTTGCACTTGTGATAGTGTTGAAAAACCACTTTTCGCACTTGTGTTAGTGTTGAAAAACCACTTTTCGCACTTGTGTTGGTGCAGGAAACCACTTTTGCACTTGTATTAGTGTGGAAAAACCACTTTTCGCACTTGTGTTAGTGTTGAAAAACCATTTTTCGCACTTGTGTTAGTGTTGAAAAACCACTTTTTGCACTTCTGTTAGTGTTGAAAAACCACTTTTCGCACTTGTGTTGGTGCAGGAAACCACTTTTGCACTTGTATTATTGTGGAAAAAACACTTTTTGCACTTGTGATAGTGTTGAAAAACCACTTTTCGTACTTGTGTTAGTGTTGAAAAACCACTTTTCGCTCTTGTGTTAGTGTTGAAAAACCACTTTTTGCACTTGTGTTGGTGTAGGAAACCACTTTTGCACTTGTATTAGTGTGGAAAAACCACATTTCGTACTTGTGTTAGTGTTGAAAAACCACTTTTCGCAATTGTGTTAGTGTTGAAAAACCACTTTTCGCACTTGTGTTAGCGTTGAAAAACCACTTTTCGCACTTGTGTTAGTGTTGAAAAACCACTTTTCGCACTTGTGTTAGTGTTGAAAAACCACGTTTCGCACTTGTGTTGGTGCAGGAAACCACTTTTGCACTTGTATTAGTGTGGAAAAACCGCTTTTCGCACTTGTGTTAGTGTTGAAAAACCACTTTTCGCACTTGTGTTGGTGCAGGAAACCACTTTTGCACTTGTATTAGTGTGGAAAAACCACTTTTCGCACTTGTGTTAGTGTTGAAAAACCACTTTGCGCACTTGTGTTAGTGTTGAAAAACCACTTTTCACACTTGTGTTGGTGCAGGAAACCACTTTTGCACTTGTATTAGTGTCGAAAAAACACTTTTTGCACTTGTGATAGTGTTGAAAAACCACTTTTCGCACTTGTGTTAGTGTTGAAAAACCACTTTTCGCACTTGTGTTAGTGATGAAAAACCACTTTTCGCACTTGTGTTGGTGCAGGAAACCACTTTTGCACTTGTATTAGTGTGGAAAAAACACTTTTCGCACTTGTGTTAGTGTTGAAATACCACTTTTCGCACTTGTGTTAGTGTTGAAAAACCACTTTTCGCACTTGTGTTGGTGCAGGAAACCACTTTTGCACTTGTATTAGTGTGGAAAAAACACTTTTTGCACTTGTGATAGTATTGAAAAACCACTTTTCGCACCTGTGTTAGTGTTGAAAAACCACTTTTCGCACTTGTGTTAGTGTTGAAAAACCACTTTTCCCACTTGTGTTAGTGTTGAAAAACCACTTTTCGCACTTGTGTTAGTGTTGAAAAACCACTTTTCGCACCTGTGTTAGTGTTGAAAAACCACATTTCGCACTTGTGTTGGTGCATGAAACCACTTTTGCACTTGTATTAGTGTGGAAAAAACACTTTTTGCACTTGTGATAGTGTTGAAAAACCACTTTTTGCACTTGTGTTAGTGTTGAAAAACCACTTTTCGCACTTGTGTTGGTGCAGGAAACCACTTTTGCACTTGTATTAGTGTGGAAAAACCACTTTTCGTACTTGTGTTAGTGTTGAAAAACCACTTTTCGCAATTGTGTTAGTGTTGAAAAACCACTTTTCGCACTTGTGTTAGTGTTGAAAAACCACTTTTCGCACTTGTGTTAGCGTTGAAAAACCACTTTTCGCACTTGTGTTAGTGTTGAAAAACCACTTTTCGCACTTGTGTTAATGTTGAAAAACCACTTTTCGCACTTGTGTTAGTGTTGAAAAACCACTTTTCGCACTTGTGTTAGTGTTGAAAAACTACTTTTCGCACTTGTGTTGGTGCAGGAAACCACTTTTGCACTTGTATTAGTGTGGAAAAAACACTTTTTGCACTTGTGATAGTGTTGAAAAACCACTTTTCGCACTTGTGTTAGTGTTGAAAAACCACTTTTCGCACTTGTGTTGGTGCAGGAAACCACTTTTGCACTTGTATTAGTGTGGAAAAACAACTTTTCGCACTTGTGTTAGTGTTGAAAAACCACTTTGCGCACTTGTGTTAGTGTTGAAAAACCACTTTTCACACTTGTGTTGGTGCAGGAAACCACTTTTGCACTTGTATTAGTGTCGAAAAAACACTTATTGCACTTGTGATAGTGTTGAAAAACCACTTTTCGCACTTGTGTTAGTGTTGAAAAACCACTTTTCGCACTTGTGTTAGTGATGAAAAACCACTTTTCGCACTTGTGTTGGTGCAGGAAACCACTTTTGCACTTGTATTAGTATGGAAAAAACACTTTTCGCACTTGTGTTAGTGTTGAAAAACTACTTTTCGCTCTTGTGTTAGTGTTGAAAAACCACTTTTCGCACTTGTGTTGGTGTAGGAAACCACTTTTGCACTTGTATTAGTGTGGAAAAAACACTTTTCGCACTTGTGTTAGTGTTGAAAAACCACTTTTCGCACTTGTGTTAGTGTTTAAAAACCACTTTTCGCACTTGTGTTGGTGCAGGAAACCACTTTTGCACTTGTATTAGTGTGGAAAAACCACTTTTCGCACTTGTGTTAGTGTTGAAAAACCACTTTTCGCACTTGTGTTAGTGTTGAAAAACCACTTTTCGCACTTGTGTTAGTGTTGAAAAACCACTTTTCGCACTTGTGTTAGTGTTGAAAAACCACTTTTCGCACTTGTGTTGGTGCAGGAAACCACTTTTGCACTTGTATTAGTGTGGAAAAAACACTTTTCGCACTTGTGTTAGTGTTGAAATACCACTTTTCGCACTTGTGTTAGTGATGAAAAACCACTTTTCGCACTTGTGCTGGTGCAGGAAACCACTTTTGCACTTGTATTAGTGTGGAAAAAACACTTTTTGCACTTGTGATAGTGTTGAAAAACCACTTTTCGCACTTGTGTTAGTGTTGAAAAACCACTTTTCGCACTTGTGTTGGTGCAGGAAACCACTTTTGCACTTGTATTAGTGTGGAAAAACCACTTTTCGCACTTGTGTTAGTGTTGAAAAACCATTTTTCGCACTTGTGTTAGTGTTGAAAAACCACTTTTTGCACTTCTGTTAGTGTTGAAAAACCACTTTTCGCACTTGTGTTGGTGCAGGAAACCACTTTTGCACTTGTATTATTGTGGAAAAAACACTTTTTGCACTTGTGATAGTGTTGAAAAACCACTTTTCGTACTTGTGTTAGTGTTGAAAAACCACTTTTCGCTCTTGTGTTAGTGTTGAAAAACCACTTTTCGCACTTGTGTTGGTGTAGGAAACCACTTTTGCACTTGTATTAGTGTGGAAAAACCACTTTTCGTACTTGTGTTAGTGTTGAAAAACCACTTTTCGCAATTGTGTTAGTGTTGAAAAACCACTTTTCGCACTTGTGTTAGTGTTGAAAAACCACTTTTCGCACTTGTGTTAGCGTTGAAAAACCACTTTTCGCACTTGTGTTAGTGTTGAAAAACCACTTTTCGCACTTGTGTTAGTGTTGAAAAACCACTTTTCGCACTTGTGTTGGTGCAGGAAACCACTTTTGCACTTGTATTAGTGTGGAAAAACCACTTTTCGTACTTGTGTTAGTGTTGAAAAACCACTTTTCGCAATTGTGTTAGTGTTGAAAAACACTTTTCGCACTTGTGTTAGTGTTGAAAAACCACTTTTCGCACTTGTGTTGGTGCAGGAAACCACTTTTGCACTTGTATTAGTGTGGAAAAACCACTTTTCGTACTTGTGTTAGTGTTGAAAAACCACTTTTCGCAATTGTGTTAGTGTTGAAATACCACTTTTCGCACTTGAGTTAGTGTTGAAAAACCACTTTTCGCACTTGTGTTGGTGCAGGAAACCACTTTTGCACTTGTATTAGTGTGGAAAAAACACTTTTTGCACTTGTGATAGTATTGAAAAACCACTTTTCGCACCTGTGTTAGTGTTGAAAAACCACTTTTCGCACTTGTGTTAGTGTTGAAAAACCACTTTTCCCACTTGTGTTAGTGTTGAAAAACCACTTTTCGCACTTGTGTTAGTGTTGAAAAACCACTGTTTGCACCTGTGTTAGTGTTGAAAAACCACATTTCGCACTTGTGTTGGTGCAGGAAACCACTTTTGCACTTGTATTAGTGTGGAAAAAACACTTTTTGCACTTGTGATAGTGTTGAAAAACCACTTTTTGCACTTGTGTTAGTGTTGAAAAACCACTTTTCGCACTTGTGTTGGTGCAGGAAACCACTTTTGCACTTGTATTAGTGTGGAAAAACCACTTTTCGTACTTGTGTTCGTGTTGAAAAACCACTTTTCGCAATTGTGTTAGTGTTGAAAAACCACTTTTCGCACTTGTGTTAGTGTTGAAAAACCACTTTTCGCACTTGTGTTAGCGTTGAAAAACCACTTTTCGCACTTGTGTTAGTGTTGAAAAACCACTTTTCGCACTTGTGTTAATGTTGAAAAACCACTTTTCGCACTTGTGTTAGTGTTGAAAAACCACTTTTCGCACTTGTGTTGGTGCAGGAAACCACTTTTGCACTTGTATTAGTGTGGAAAAACCACTTTTCGTACTTGTGTTAGTGTTGAAAAACCACTTTTCGCAATTGTGTTAGTGTTGAAAAACACTTTTCGCACTTGTGTTAGTGTTGAAAAACCACTTTTCGCACTTGTGTTAGTGTTGAAAAACCACTTTTCGCACTTGTGTTAGTGTTGAAAAACCACTTTTCGCACTTGTGTTAGTGATGAAAAACCACTTTTCGCACTTGTGTTGGTGCAGGAAACCACTTTTGCACTTGTATTAGTGTGGAAAAAACAATTTTCGCACTTGTGTTAGTGTTGAAATACCACTTTTCGCACTTGAGTTAGTGTTGAAAAACCACTTTTCGCACTTGTGTTGGTGCAGGAAACCACTTTTGCACTTGTATTAGTGTGGAAAAAACACTTTTTGCACTTGTGATAGTATTGAAAAACCACTTTTCGCACCTGTGTTAGTGTTGAAAAACCACTTTTCGCACTTGTGTTAGTGTTGAAAAACCACTTTTCCCACTTGTGTTAGTGTTGAAAAACCACTTTTCGCACTTGTGTTAGTGTTGAAAAACCACTTTTCGCACCTGTGTTAGTGTTGAAAAACCACATTTCGCACTTGTGTTGGTGCAGGAAACCACTTTTGCACTTGTATTAGTGTGGAAAAAACACTTTTTGCACTTGTGATAGTGTTGAAAAACCACTTTTTGCACTTGTGTTAGTGTTGAAAAACCACTTTTCGCACTTGTGTTGGTGCAGGAAACCACTTTTGCACTTGTATTAGTGTGGAAAAACCACTTTTCGTACTTGTGTTCGTGTTGAAAAACCACTTTTCGCAATTGTGTTAGTGTTGAAAAACCACTTTTCGCACTTGTGTTAGTGTTGAAAAACCACTTTTCGCACTTGTGTTAGCGTTGAAAAACCACTTTTCGCACTTGTGTTAGTGTTGAAAAACCACTTTTCGCACTTGTGTTAATGTTGAAAAACCACTTTTCGCACTTGTGTTAGTGTTGAAAAACCACTTTTCGCACTTGTGTTAGTGTTGAAAAACCACTTTTCGCACTTGTGTTGGTGCAGGAAACCACTTTTGCACTTGTATTAGTGTGGAAAAAACACTTTTTGCACTTGTGATAGTGTTGAAAAACCACTTTTCGCACTTGTGTTAGTGTTGAAAAACCACTTTTCGCACTTGTGTTGGTGCAGGAAACCACTTTTGCACTTGTATTAGTGTGGAAAAACCACTTTTCGCACTTGTGTTAGTGTTGAAAAACCACTTTGCGCACTTGTGTTAGTGTTGAAAAACCACTTTTCACACTTGTGTTGGTGCAGGAAACCACTTTTGCACTTGTATTAGTGTCGAAAAAACACTTATTGCACTTGTGATAGTGTTGAAAAACCACTTTTCGCACTTGTGTTAGTGTTGAAAAACCACTTTTCGCACTTGTGTTAGTGATGAAAAACCACTTTTCGCACTTGTGATAGTGTTGAAAAACCACTTTTCGCACTTATGTTGGTGCAGGAAACCACTTTTGCACATGTATTAGTGTGGAAAACACACTTTCTGCCCTTGTGATAGTGTTGAAAAACCACTTTTCGCACTTGTGTTGGTGCAGGAAACCACTTTTGCACTTGTATTAGTGTGGAAAAACCACTTTTCGCATTTGTGTTAGTGTTGAAAAAACACTTTTCGCACTTGTGTTCATGTTGAAAAACCACTTTTTGCACTGGTGTTGGTGCAGGAAACCACTTTTGCACTTGTATTAGTGTGGAAAACACACTTTTTGCCCTTGTGATAGTGTTGAAAAACCACTTTTCGCACTTGTGTTGGTGCAGGA
Source organism: Myxine glutinosa (assembly GCF_964187855.1). Classification (NCBI taxonomy): domain Eukaryota; kingdom Metazoa; phylum Chordata; class Myxini; order Myxiniformes; family Myxinidae; genus Myxine; species Myxine glutinosa. The sequence continues at coordinate 66,749 of NW_027617737.1, forward strand.
AACCACTTTTGCACTTGTATTAGTGTGGAAAAACCACTTTACGCACTTGTGTTAGTGTTGAAAAACCACTTTTCGCACTTCTGTTAGTGTTGAAAAACCACTTTACGCACGTGTGTTAGTGTTGAAAAACCACTTTTCGCACTTGTGTTAGTGTTGAAAAACCACTTTTCGCACTTGTGTTGGTGCAGGAAACCACTTTTGCACTTGTATTAGTGTGGAAAAAACACTTTTTGCACTTGTGATAGTGTTGAAAAACCACTTTTCGCACTTGTGTTAGTGTTGAAAAACCACTTTTCGCACTTGTGTTGGTGCAGGAAACCACTTTTGCACTTGTATTAGTGTGGAAAAACAACTTTTCGCACTTGTGTTAGTGTTGAAAAACCACTTTGCGCACTTGTGTTAGTGTTGAAAAACCACTTTTCACACTTGTGTTGGTGCAGGAAACCACTTTTGCACTTGTATTAGTGTCGAAAAAACACTTATTGCACTTGTGATAGTGTTGAAAAACCACTTTTCGCACTTGTGTTAGTGTTGAAAAACCACTTTTCGCACTTGTGTTAGTGATGAAAAACCACTTTTCGCACTTGTGTTGGTGCAGGAAACCACTTTTGCACTTGTATTAGTATGGAAAAAACACTTTTCGCACTTGTGTTAGTGTTGAAAAACCACTTTTCGCTCTTGTGTTAGTGTTGAAAAACCACTTTTCGCACTTGTGTTGGTGTAGGAAACCACTTTTGCACTTGTATTAGTGTGGAAAAAACACTTTTCGCACTTGTGTTAGTGTTGAAAAACCACTTTTCGCACTTGTGTTAGTGTTGAAAAACCACTTTTCGCACTTGTGTTGGTGCAGGAAACCACTTTTGCACTTGTATTAGTGTGGAAAAACCACTTTTCGCACTTGTGTTAGTGTTGAAAAACCACTTTTCGCACTTGTGTTAGTGTTGAAAAACCACTTTTCGCACTTGTGTTAGTGTTGAAAAACCACTTTTCGCACTTGTGTTAGTGTTGAAAAACCACTTTTCGCACTTGTGTTGGTGCAGGAAACCACTTTTGCACTTGTATTAGTGTGGAAAAAACACTTTTCGCACTTGTGTTAGTGTTGAAATACCACTTTTCGCACTTGTGTTAGTGATGAAAAACCACTTTTCGCACTTGTGCTGGTGCAGGAAACCACTTTTGCACTTGTATTAGTGTGGAAAAAACACTTTTTGCACTTGTGATAGTGTTGAAAAACCACTTTTCACACTTGTGTTAGTGTTGAAAAACCACTTTTCGCACTTGTGTTGGTGCAGGAAACCACTTTTGCACTTGTATTAGTGTGGAAAAACCACTTTTCGCACTTGTGTTAGTGTTGAAAAACCATTTTTCGCACTTGTGTTAGTGTTGAAAAACCACTTTTTGCACTTCTGTTAGTGTTGAAAAACCACTTTTCGCACTTGTGTTGGTGCAGGAAACCACTTTTGCACTTGTATTATTGTGGAAAAAACACTTTTTGCACTTGTGATAGTGTTGAAAAACCACTTTTCGTACTTGTGTTAGTGTTGAAAAACCACTTTTCGCTCTTGTGTTAGTGTTGAAAAACCACTTTTCGCACTTGTGTTGGTGTAGGAAACCACTTTTGCACTTGTATTAGTGTGGAAAAACCACTTTTCGTACTTGTGTTAGTGTTGAAAAACCACTTTTCGCAATTGTGTTAGTGTTGAAAAACCACTTTTCGCACTTGTGTTAGTGTTGAAAAACCACTTTTCGCACTTGTGTTAGCGTTGAAAAACCACTTTTCGCACTTGTGTTAGTGTTGAAAAACCACTTTTCGCACTTGTGTTAGTGTTGAAAAACCACTTTTCGCACTTGTGTTGGTGCAGGAAACCACTTTTGCACTTGTATTAGTGTGGAAAAACCACTTTTCGTACTTGTGTTAGTGTTGAAAAACCACTTTTCGCAATTGTGTTAGTGTTGAAAAACACTTTTCGCACTTGTGTTAGTGTTGAAAAACCACTTTTCGCACTTGTGTTAGTGTTGAAAAACCACTTTTCGCACTTGTGTTAGTGTTGAAAAACCACTTTTCGCACTTGTGTTAGTGATGAAAAACCACTTTTCGCACTTGTGTTGGTGCAGGAAACCACTTTTGCACTTGTATTAGTGTGGAAAAAACACTTTTCGCACTTGTGTTAGTGTTGAAATACCACTTTTCGCACTTGAGTTAGTGTTGAAAAACCACTTTTCGCACTTGTGTTGGTGCAGGAAACCACTTTTGCACTTGTATTAGTGTGGAAAAAACACTTTTTGCACTTGTGATAGTATTGAAAAACCACTTTTCGCACCTGTGTTAGTGTTGAAAAACCACTTTTCGCACTTGTGTTAGTGTTGAAAAACCACTTTTCCCACTTGTGTTAGTGTTGAAAAACCACTTTTCGCACTTGTGTTAGTGTTGAAAAACCTCTTTTCGCACCTGTGTTAGTGTTGAAAAACCACATTTCGCACTTGTGTTGGTGCAGGAAACCACTTTTGCACTTGTATTAGTGTGGAAAAAACACTTTTTGCACTTGTGATAGTGTTGAAAAACCACTTTTTGCACTTGTGTTAGTGTTGAAAAACCACTTTTCGCACTTGTGTTGGTGCAGGAAACCACTTTTGCACTTGTATTAGTGTGGAAAAACCACTTTTCGTACTTGTGTTAGTGTTGAAAAACCACTTTTCGCAATTGTGTTAGTGTTGAAAAACCACTTTTCGCACTTGTGTTAGTGTTGAAAAACCACTTTTCGCACTTGTGTTAGCGTTGAAAAACCACTTTTCGCACTTGTGTTAGTGTTGAAAAACCACTTTTCGCACTTGTGTTAATGTTGAAAAACCACTTTTCGCACTTGTGTTAGTGTTGAAAAACCACTTTTCGCACTTGTGTTAGTGTTGAAAAACCACTTTTCGCACTTGTGTTGGTGCAGGAAACCACTTTTGCACTTGTATTAGTGTGGAAAAAACACTTTTTGCACTTGTGATAGTGTTGAAAAACCACTTTTCGCACTTGTGTTAGTGTTGAAAAACCACTTTTCGCACTTGTGTTGGTGCAGGAAACCACTTTTGCACTTGTATTAGTGTGGAAAAACCACTTTTCGCACTTGTGTTAGTGTTGAAAAACCACTTTGCGCACTTGTGTTAGTGTTGAAAAACCACTTTTCACACTTGTGTTGGTGCAGGAAACCACTTTTGCACTTGTATTAGTGTCGAAAAAACACTTATTGCACTTGTGATAGTGTTGAAAAACCACTTTTCGCACTTGTGTTAGTGTTGAAAAACCACTTTTCGCACTTGTGTTAGTGATGAAAAACCACTTTTCGCACTTGTGATAGTGTTGAAAAACCACTTTTCGCACTTATGTTGGTGCAGGAAACCACTTTTGCACATGTATTAGTGTGGAAAACACACTTTCTGCCCTTGTGATAGTGTTGAAAAACCACTTTTCGCACTTGTGTTGGTGCAGGAAACCACTTTTGCACTTGTATTAGTGTGGAAAAACCACTTTTCGCATTTGTGTTAGTGTTGAAAAACCACTTTTCGCACTTGTGTTCATGTTGAAAAACCACTTTTCGCACTTGTGTTGGTGCAGGAAACCACTTTTGCACTTGTATTAGTGTGGAAAACACACTTTTTGCCCTTGTGTTAGTGTTGAAAAACCACTTTTCGCACTTGTGTTAGTGTTGAAAAACCACTTTTCGCACTTGTGTTGGTGCAGGAAACCACTTTTGCACTTGTATTAGTGTGGAAAAACCACTTTTCGCACTTGTGTTAGTGTTGAAAAACCACTTTTCGCACTTGTGTTCGTGTTGAAAAACCACTTTTCGCACTTATGTTGGTGCAGGAAACCACTTTTGCACTTGTATTAGTGTGGAAAACACACTTTTTGCCCTTGTGATAGTGTTGAAAAACCACTTTTCGCACTTGTGTTGGTGCAGGAAACCACTTTTGCACTTGTATTAGTGTGGAAAAACCACTTTACGCACTTGTGTTAGTGTTGAAAAACCACTTTTCGCACTTCTGTTAGTGTTGAAAAACCACTTTACGCACGTGTGTTAGTGTTGAAAAACCACTTTTCGCACTTGTGTTAGTGTTGAAAAACCACTTTTCGCACTTGTGTTTGTGCAGGAAACCACTTTTGCACTTGTATTAGTGTGGAAAAAACACTTTTTGCACTTGTGATAGTGTTGAAAAACCACTTTTCGCACTTGTGTTAGTGTTGAAAAACCACTTTTCGCACTTGTGTTGGTGCAGGAAACCACTTTTGCACTTGTATTAGTGTGGAAAAACAACGTTTCGCACTTGTATTAGTGTGGTAAAACACTTTTCGCACTTGTGTTAGTGTTGAAAAACCACTTTTCGCACTTGTGTTAGTGTTGAAAAACCACTTTTCGCACTCGTGTTGGTGCAGGAAACCACTTTTGCACTTGTATTAGTGTGGAAAAAACACTTTTCGCACTTGTGTTAGTGTTGAAAAACCACTTTTCGCACTTGTGTTAGAGTTGAAAAACCACTTTTCGCACTTGTGTTGGTGCAGGAAACCACTTTTGCACTTGTATTAGTGTGGAAAAAACACTTTTTGCACTTGTGATAGTGTTGAAAAACCACTTTTCGCACTTGTGTTAGTTTTGAAAAACCACTTTTCGCACTTGTGTTGGTGCAGAAAACCACTTTTGCACTTGTATTAGTGTGGAAAAACCACTTTTCGCACTTGTGTTAGCGTTGAAAATCCACTTTTCGCACTTGTGTTAGTGTTGAAAAATCACTTTTCGCACTTGTGTTAGTGTTGAAAAACCACTTTTCGCACTTGTGTTGGTGCAGGGAACCACTTTTGCACTTGTATTAGTGTGGAAAAAACACTTTTCGCACTTGTGTTAGTGTTGAAAAACCACTTTTCGCACTTGTGTTAGTGTTGAAAAACCACTTTTCGCACTTGTGTTGGTGCAGGAAACCACTTTTGCACTTGTATTAGTGTGGAAAAACCACTTTTCGCACTTGTGTTGGTGCAGGAAACCACTTTTGCACTTGTATTAGTGTGGAAAAACCACTTTTCGCACTTGTGTTAGTGTTGAAAAACCACTTTTCGCACTTGTGTTAGTGTTGAAAAACCACTTTTCGCACTTGTGTTGGTGCAGGAAAGCACTTTTGCACTTGTATTAGTGTGGAAAAAACACTTTTTGCACTTGTGATAGTGTTGAAAAACCACTTTTCGCACTTGTGTTAGTGTTGAAAAACCACTTTTCGCACTTGTGTTGGTGCAGGAAACCACTTTTGCACTTGTATTAGTGTGGAAAAACCACTTTTCGCACTTGTGTTAGTGTTGAAAAACCACTTTTCGCACTTGTGTTAGTGTTGAAAAACCACTTTTCGCACTTGTTGGTGCAGGAAACCACTTTTGCACTTGTATTAGTGTGGAAAAAACACTTTTCGCACTTGTGTTAGTGTTGAAAAACCACTTTTCGCACTTGTGTTAGTGTTGAAAAACCACTTTTCGCACTAGTGTTGGTGCAGGAAACCACTTTTGCACTTGTATTAGTGTGGAAAAACCACTTTTCGCACTTGTGTTAGTGTTGAAAAACCACTTTTCGCACTTGTGTTAGTGTGGAAAAACCACTTTTCGCACTTGTGTTAGTGTTGAAAAACCACTTTTCGCACTTGTGTTGGTGCAGGAAACCACTTTTGCACTTGTATTAGTGTGGAAAAAACACTTTTCGCACTTGTGTTAGTGTTGAAAAACCACTTTTCGCACTTGTGTTAGTGTTGAAAAACCACTTTTCGCACTTGTGTTGGTGCAGGAAACCACTTTTGCACTTGTATTAGTGTGGAAAAAACACTTTTTGCACTTGTGATAGTGTTGAAAAACCACTTTTCGCACTTGTGTTAGTGTTGAAAAACCACTTTTCGCACTCGTGTTGGTGCAGGAAACCACTTTTGCACTTGTATTAGTGTGGAAAAACCACTTTTCGTACTTGTGTTAGTGTTGAAAAACCACTTTTCGCAATTGTGTTAGTGTTGAAAAACCACTTTTCGCACTTGTGTTAGTGTTGAAATACCACTTTTCGCACTTGTGTTAGTGTTGAAAAACCACTTTTCGCACTTGTGTTGGTGCAGGAAACCACTTTTGCACTTGTATTAGTGTGGAAAAAACACTTTTTGCACTTGTGATAGTATTGAAAAACCACTTTTCGCACTTGTGTTAGTGTTGAAAAACCACTTTTCGCACTTGTGTTGGTGCAGGAAACCACTTTTGCACTTGTATTAGTGTATAAAAACCACTTTTCGCACTTGTGTTAGTGTTGAAAAACCACTTTTCGCACTTGTGTTAGTGTTGAAAAACCACTTTTCGCACTTGTGTTAGTGTTGAAAAACCACTTTTTGCACTTGTGTTAGTGTTGAAAAACCACTTTTCGCACTTGTGTTAAGTGTTGAAAAACGACTTTTTGCACTTGTGTTAGTGTTGAAAAACCACTTTTCGCACTTGTGTTAGTGATGAAAAACCACTTTTCGCACTTGTGCTGGTGCAGGAAACCACTTTTGCACTTGTATTAGTGTGGAAAAAACACTTTTTGCACTTGTGATAGTGTTGAAAAACCACTTTTCGCACTTGTGTTAGTGTTGAAAAACCACTTTTCGCACTTGTGTTGGTGCAGGAAACCACTTTTGCACTTGTATTAGTGTGGAAAAACCACTTTTCGCACTTGTGTTAGTGTTGAAAAACCACTTTTCGCATTTGTGTTAGTGCAGGAAACCACTTTTGCACTTGTATTAGTGTGGAAAAACCACTTTTCGCACTTGTGTTAGTGTTGAAAAACCACTTTTCGCACTTGTGTTAGTGTTGAAAAACCACTTTTCGCACTTGTGTTAGTGTTGAAAAACCACTTTTCGCACTTGTGTTGGTACAGGAAACCACTTTTGAACTTGTATTAGTGTGGAAAAAACACTTTTCGCACTTGTGTTAGTGTTGAAAAACCACTTTTCGCACTTGTGTTAGTGTTGAAAAACCACTTTTCGCACTTGTGTTGGTGCAGGAAACCACTTTTGCACTTGTATTAGTGTGGAAAAAACACTTTTTGCACTTGTGATAGAGTTGAAAAACCACTTTTCGCACTTGTGTTAGTGTTGAAAAACCACTTTTCGCACTTGTGTTGGTGCAGGAAACCACTTTTGCACTTGTATTAGTGTGGAAAAACCACGTTTCGCACTTGTATTAGTGTGGTAAAACACTTTTCGCACTTGTGTTAGTGTTGAAAAACCACTTTTCGCACTTGTGTTAGTGTTGAAAAACCACTTTTCGCACTCGTGTTGGTGCAGGAAACCACTTTTGCACTTGTATTAGTGTGGAAAAAACACTTTTCGCACTTGTGTTAGTGTTGAAAAACCACTTTTCGCACTTGTGTTGGTGCAGGAAACCACTTTTGCACTTGTATTAGTGTGGAAAAAACACTTTTTGCACTTGTGATAGTGTTGAAAAACCACTTTTCGCACTTGTGTTAGTTTTGAAAAACCACTTTTCGCACTTGTGTTGGTGCAGAAAACCACTTTTGCACTTGTATTAGTGTGGAAAAACCACTTTTCGCACTTGTGTTAGTGTTGAAAAACCACTTTTCGCACTTTTGTTAGTGTTGAAAAATCACTTTTCGCACTTGTGTTAGTGTTGAAAAACCACTTTTCGCACTTGTGTTGGTGCAGGGAACCACTTTTGCACTTGTATTAGTGTGGAAAAAACACTTTTCGCACTTGTGTTAGTGTTGAAAAACCACTTTTCGCACTTGTGTTAGTGTTGAAAAACCACTTTTCGCACTTGTGTTGGTGCAGGAAACCACTTTTGCACTTGTATTAGTGTGGAAAAAACACTTTTCGCACTTGTGTTAGTGTTGAAAAACCACTTTTCGCACTTGTGTTAGTGTTGAAAAACCACTTTTCGCACTTGTGTTGGTGCAGGAAACCACTTTTGCACTTGTATTAGTGTGGAAAAAACACTTTTTGCACTTGTGTTAGTGTTGAAAAACCACTTTTCGCACTTGTGTTAGTGTTGAAAAACCACTTATCGCACTTGTGTTGGTGCAGGAAACCACTTTTGCACTTGTATTATTGTGGAAAAACCACTTTTCGCACTTGTGTTAGTGTTGAAAAACCACTTTTCGCACTTGTGTTAATGTTGAAAAACCACTTTTCGCACTTGTGTTAGTGTTGAAAAACTACTTTTCGCACTTGTGTTAGTGTTGAAAAACCACTTTTCGCACTTGTGTTGGTGCAGGAAACCACTTTTGCACTTGTATTAGTGTGGAAAAAACACTTTTTGCACTTGTGATAGTGTTGAAAAACCACTTTTCGCACTTGTGTTAGTGTTGAAAAACCACTTTTCGCACTTGTGTTGGTGTTGAAAAACCACTTTTCGCACTTGTGTTAGTGTTGAAAAAACACTTTTCACACTTGTGTTGGTGTTGAAAAACCACTTTTGCACTTGTTTTAGTGTGGAAAAAACACTTTTTCCACTTGTGATAGTGTTGAAAAACCACTTTTACACTTGTATTAGTGTGGAAAAAACACTTTTTGCACTTGTGATAGTGTTGAAAAACCACTTTTCGCACTTGTGTTAGTGTTGAAAAACCACTTTTCGCACTTGTCTTGGTGCAGGAAACCACTTTTGCACTTGTATTAGTGTGGAAAAACCACTTTTCGCACTTGTGTTAGTGTTGAAAAACCACTTTTCGCACTTGTGTTAATGTTGAAAAACCACTTTTCGCACTTGTGTTGGTGCAGGAAACCACTTTTGCACTTGTATTAGTGTGGAAAAAACACTTTTTGCACTTGTGATAGTGTTGAAAAACCACTTTTCCCACTTGTGTTAGTGTTGAAAAACCACTTTTCGCACTTGTGTTGGTGCAGGAAACCACTTTTGCACTTGTATTAGTGTGGAAAAACCACTTTTCGCACTTGTGTTAGTGTTGAAAAACCACTTTTCGCACTTGTGTTAGTGTTGAAAAACCACTTTTCGCACTTGTGTTAGTGTTGAAAAACCACTTTTCGCACTTGTGTTGGTGCAGGAAACCACTTTTGCACTTGTATTCGTGTTGAAAAACCACTTTTCGCACTTGTGTTAGTGTTGAAAAACCACTTTTCGCACTTGTGTTAGTGTTGAAAAACCACTTTTCGCACTTGTGTTGGTGCAGGAAACCACTTTTGCACTTGTATTAGTGTGGAAAAACCACTTTTCGCACTTGTGTTAGTGTTGAAAAACCACTTTTCGCACTTGTGTTCGTGTTGAAAAACCACTTTTCGCACTTATGTTGGTGCAGGAAACCACTTTTGCACTTGTATTAGTGTGGAAAACACACTTTTTGCCCTTGTGATAATGTTGAAAAACCACTTTTCGCACTTGTGTTGGTGCAGGAAACCACTTTTGCACTTGTATTAGTGTGGAAAAACCACTTTTCGCACTTGTGTTAGTGTTGAAAAACCACTTTTCGCACTTGTGTTAGTGTTGAAAAACCACTTTACGCACGTGTGTTGGTGCAGGAAACCACTTTTGCACTTATATTAGTGTGGAAAAAACACTTTTTGCACTTGTGATAGTGTTGAAAAACCACTTTTCGCACTTGTGTTTGTGTTGAAAAACCACTTTTCGCACTTGTGTTGGTGCAGGAAACCACTTTTGCACTTGTATTAGTGTGGAAAAACCACTTTTCGCACTTGTGTTAGTGTTGAAAAACCACTTTTCGCACTTGTGTTAGTGTTGAAAAACCACTTTTCACACTTGTGTTGGTGCAGGAAACCACTTTTGCACTTGTATTAGTGTGGAAAAAACACTTTTTGCAGTTGTGATAGTGTTGAAAAACCACTTTTCGCACTTGTGTTAGTGTTGAAAAACCACTTTTCGCACTTGTGTTAGTGATGAAAAACCACTTTTCGCACTTGTGTTGGTGCAGGAAACCACTTTTGCACTTGTATTAGTGTGGAAAAAACACTTTTTGCACTTGTGATAGTGTTGAAAAACCACTTTTCGCACTTGTGTTAGTGTTGAAAAACCACTTTTCGCACTTGTGTTGGTGCAGGAAACCAGTTTTGCACTTGTATTAGTGTGGAAAAACCACTTTCGCACTTGTGTTAGTGTTGAAAAACCACTTTTCGCACTTGTGTTAGTGTTGAAAAACCACTTTTCGCACTTGTGTTAGTGTTGAAAAACCACTTATCGCACTTGTGTTGGTGCAGGAAACCACTTTTGCACTTGTATTAGTGTGGTAAAACACTTTTCGCACTTGTGGTAGTGTTGAAAAACCACTCTTCGCACTTGTGTTAGTGTTGAAAAACCACTTTTCACACTTGTGTTGGTGCAGGAAACCACTTTTGCACTTGTATTAGTGTGGAAAAACCACTTTTCGCACTTGTGTTAGTGTTGAAAAACCACTTTTCGCACTTGTGTTAGTGTTGAAAAACCACTTTTCGCACTTGTGTTGGTGCAGGAAACCACTTTTGCACTTGTGTTAGTGTGGAAAAAACACTTTTTGCACTTGTGATCGTATTGAAAAACCACTTTTCGCACTTGTGTTAGTGTTGAAAAACCACTTTTCGCACTTGTGTTGGTGCAGGAAACCACTTTTGCACTTGTATTAGTGTGGAAAAACCACTTTTCGCACTTGTGTTAGTGTTGAAAAACCACTTTTCGCACTTGTGTTAGTGTTGAAAAACCACTTTTCGCACTTGTGTTAGTGTTGAAAAACCACTTTTCACACTTGTGTTGGTGCAGGACACCACTTTTGCATTTGTATTAGTGTGGAAAAAACACTTTTTGCACTTTTGATAGTGTTGAAAAACCACTTTTCGCACTTGTGTTAGTGTTGAAAAACCACTTTTCGCACTTGTGTTAGTGATGAAAAACCACTTTTCGCACTTGTGTTGGTGCAGGAAACCACTTTTGCACTTGTATTAGTGTGGAAAAAACACTTTTTGCACTTGTGATAGTGTTGAAAAACCATATTTCGCACTTGTGTTAGTGTTGAAAAACCACTTTTCGCACTTGTGTTGGTGCAGGAAACCACTTTTGCACTTGTATTAGTGTGTAAAAACCACTTTTCGCACTTGTGTTAGTGTTGAAAAACCACTTTTCGCACTTGTGTTAGTGTTGAAAAACCACTTTTCGCACTTGTGTTAGTGTTGAAAAACCACTTATCGCACTTGTGCTGGTGCAGGAAACCACTTTTGCACTTGTATTAGTGTGGTAAAACACTTTTCGCACTTGTGGTAGTGTTGAAAAACCACTTTTTGCACTTGTGTTAGTGTTGAAAAACCACTTTTCGCACTTGTGTTGGTGCAGGAAACCACTTTTGCACTTGTATTAGTGTGGAAAAACCACTTTTCGCACTTGTGTTAGTGTTGAAAAACCACTTTTCGCAGTTGTGTTGGTGCAGGAAACCACTTTTGCACTTGTATTAGTGTGGAAAAACCACTTTTCGCACTTGTGTTAGTGTTTAAAAACCACTTTTCGCACTTGTGTTAGTGTTGAAAAACCACTTTTCGCACTTGTGTTGGTGCAGGAAACCACTTTTGCACTTGTATTAGTGTGGAAAAAACACTTTTTGCACTTGTGTTAGTGTTGAAAAACCACTTTTCGCACTTGTGTTAGTGTTGAAAAACCACTTATCGCACTTGTGTTGGTGCAGGAAACCACTTTTGCACTTGTATTATTGTGGAAAAACCACTTTTCGCACTTGTGTTAGTGTTGAAAAACCACTTTTCGCACTTGTGTTAATGTTGAAAAACCACTTTTCGCACTTGTGTTAGTGTTGAAAAACCACTTTTCGCACTTGTGTTAGTGTTGAAAAACCACTTTTCGCACTTGTGTTGGTGCAGGAAACCACTTTTGCACTTGTATTAGTGTGGAAAAAACACTTTTTGCACTTGTGATAGTGTTGAAAAACCACTTTTCGCACTTGTGTTAGTGTTGAAAAACCACTTTTCGCACTTGTGTTGGTGTTGAAAAACCACTTTTCGCACTTGTGTTAGTGTTGAAAAAACACTTTTCACACTTGTGTTGGTGTTGAAAAACCACTTTTGCACTTGTTTTAGTGTGGAAAAAACACTTTTTCCACTTGTGATAGTGTTGAAAAACCACTTTTACACTTGTATTAGTGTGGAAAAAACACTTTTTGCACTTGTGATAGTGTTGAAAAACCACTTTTCGCACTTGTGTTAGTGTTGAAAAACCACTTTTCGCACTTGTCTTGGTGCAGGAAACCACTTTTGCACTTGTATTAGTGTGGAAAAACCACTTTTCGCACTTGTGTTAGTGTTGAAAAACCACTTTTCGCACTTGTGTTAATGTTGAAAAACCACTTTTCGCACTTGTGTTGGTGCAGGAAACCACTTTTGCACTTGTATTAGTGTGGAAAAAACACTTTTTGCACTTGTGATAGTGTTGAAAAACCACTTTTCCCACTTGTGTTAGTGTTGAAAAACCACTTTTCGCACTTGTGTTGGTGCAGGAAACCACTTTTGCACTTGTATTAGTGTGGAAAAACCACTTTTCGCACTTGTGTTAGTGTTGAAAAACCACTTTTCGCACTTGTGTTAGTGTTGAAAAACCACTTTTCGCACTTGTGTTAGTGTTGAAAAACCACTTTTCGCACTTGTGTTGGTGCAGGAAACCACTTTTGCACTTGTATTCGTGTTGAAAAACCACTTTTCGCACTTGTGTTAGTGTTGAAAAACCACTTTTCGCACTTGTGTTAGTGTTGAAAAACCACTTTTCGCACTTGTGTTGGTGCAGGAAACCACTTTTGCACTTGTATTAGTGTGGAAAAACCACTTTTCGCACTTGTGTTAGTGTTGAAAAACCACTTTTCGCACTTGTGTTCGTGTTGAAAAACCACTTTTCGCACTTATGTTGGTGCAGGAAACCACTTTTGCACTTGTATTAGTGTGGAAAACACACTTTTTGCCCTTGTGATAATGTTGAAAAACCACTTTTCGCACTTGTGTTGGTGCAGGAAACCACTTTTGCACTTGTATTAGTGTGGAAAAACCACTTTTCGCACTTGTGATAGTGTTGAAAAACCACTTTTCGCACTTGTGTTAGTGTTGAAAAACCACTTTACGCACGTGTGTTGGTGCAGGAAACCACTTTTGCACTTATATTAGTGTGGAAAAAACACTTTTTGCACTTGTGATAGTGTTGAAAAACCACTTTTCGCACTTGTGTTTGTGTTGAAAAACCACTTTTCGCACTTGTGTTGGTGCAGGAAACCACTTTTGCACTTGTATTAGTGTGGAAAAACCACTTTTCGCACTTGTGTTAGTGTTGAAAAACCACTTTTCGCACTTGTGTTAGTGTTGAAAAACCACTTTTCACACTTGTGTTGGTGCAGGAAACCACTTTTGCACTTGTATTAGTGTGGAAAAAACACTTTTTGCAGTTGTGATAGTGTTGAAAAACCACTTTTCGCACTTGTGTTAGTGTTGAAAAACCACTTTTCGCACTTGTGTTAGTGATGAAAAACCACTTTTCGCACTTGTGTTGGTGCAGGAAACCACTTTTGCACTTGTATTAGTGTGGAAAAAACACTTTTTGCACTTGTGATAGTGTTGAAAAACCACTTTTCGCACTTGTGTTAGTGTTGAAAAACCACTTTTCGCACTTGTGTTGGTGCAGGAAACCAGTTTTGCACTTGTATTAGTGTGGAAAAACCACTTTCGCACTTGTGTTAGTGTTGAAAAACCACTTTTCGCACTTGTGTTAGTGTTGAAAAACCACTTTTCGCACTTGTGTTAGTGTTGAAAAACCACTTATCGCACTTGTGTTGGTGCAGGAAACCACTTTTGCACTTGTATTAGTGTGGTAAAACACTTTTCGCACTTGTGGTAGTGTTGAAAAACCACTCTTCGCACTTGTGTTAGTGTTGAAAAACCACTTTTCACACTTGTGTTGGTGCAGGAAACCACTTTTGCACTTGTATTAGTGTGGAAAAACCACTTTTCGCACTTGTGTTAGTGTTGAAAAACCACTTTTCGCACTTGTGTTAGTGTTGAAAAACCACTTTTCGCACTTGTGTTGGTGCAGGAAACCACTTTTGCACTTGTGTTAGTGTGGAAAAAACACTTTTTGCACTTGTGATAGTATTGAAAAACCACTTTTCGCACTTGTGTTAGTGTTGAAAAACCACTTTTCGCACTTGTGTTGGTGCAGGAAACCACTTTTGCACTTGTATTAGTGTGGAAAAACCACTTTTCGCACTTGTGTTAGTGTTGAAAAACCACTTTTCGCACTTGTGTTAGTGTTGAAAAACCACTTTTCGCACTTGTGTTAGTGTTGAAAAACCACTTTTCACACTTGTGTTGGTGCAGGACACCACTTTTGCATTTGTATTAGTGTGGAAAAAACACTTTTTGCACTTTTGATAGTGTTGAAAAACCACTTTTCGCACTTGTGTTAGTGTTGAAAAACCACTTTTCGCACTTGTGTTAGTGATGAAAAACCACTTTTCGCACTTGTGTTGGTGCAGGAAACCACTTTTGCACTTGTATTAGTGTGGAAAAAACACTTTTTGCACTTGTGATAGTGTTGAAAAACCATATTTCGCACTTGTGTTAGTGTTGAAAAACCACTTTTCGCACTTGTGTTGGTGCAGGAAACCACTTTTGCACTTGTATTAGTGTGTAAAAACCACTTTTCGCACTTGTGTTAGTGTTGAAAAACCACTTTTCGCACTTGTGTTAGTGTTGAAAAACCACTTTTCGCACTTGTGTTAGTGTTGAAAAACCACTTATCGCACTTGTGCTGGTGCAGGAAACCACTTTTGCACTTGTATTAGTGTGGTAAAACACTTTTCGCACTTGTGGTAGTGTTGAAAAACCACTTTTTGCACTTGTGTTAGTGTTGAAAAACCACTTTTCGCACTTGTGTTGGTGCAGGAAACCACTTTTGCACTTGTATTAGTGTGGAAAAACCACTTTTCGCACTTGTGTTAGTGTTGAAAAACCACTTTTCGCACTTGTGTTGGTGCAGGAAACCACTTTTGCACTTGTATTAGTGTGGAAAAAACACTTTTTGCACTTGTGTTAGTGTTGAAAAACCACTTTTCGCACTTGTGTTAGTGTTGAAAAACCACTTATCGCACTTGTGTTGGTGCAGGAAACCACTTTTGCACTTGTATTATTGTGGAAAAACCACTTTTCGCACTTGTGTTAGTGTTGAAAAACCACTTTTCGCACTTGTGTTAATGTTGAAAAACCACTTTTCGCACTTGTGTTAGTGTTGAAAAACCACTTTTCGCACTTGTGTTAGTGTTGAAAAACCACTTTTCGCACTTGTGTTGGTGCAGGAAACCACTTTTGCACTTGTATTAGTGTGGAAAAAACACTTTTTGCACTTGTGATAGTGTTGAAAAACCACTTTTCGCACTTGTGTTAGTGTTGAAAAACCACTTTTCGCACTTGTGTTGATGTTGAAAAACCACTTTTCGCACTTGTGTTAGTGTTGAAAAAACACTTTTCACACTTGTGTTGGTGTTGAAAAACCACTTTTGCACTTGTATTAGTGTGGAAAAAACACTTTTTGCACTTGTGATAGTGTTGAAAAACCACTTTTGCACTTGTATTAGTGTGGAAAAAACAACTTTTTGCACTTGTGATAGTGTTGAAAAACCACTTTTCGCACTTGTGTTAGTGTTGAAAAACCACTTTTCGCACTTGTCTTGGTGCAGGAAACCACTTCTGCACTTGTATTAGTGTGGAAAAACCACTTTTCGCACTTGTGTTAGTGTTGAAAAACCACTTTTCGCACTTGTGTTAATGTTGAAAAACCACTTTTCGCACTTGTGTTGGTGCAGGAAACCACTTTTGCACTTGTATTAGTGTGGAAAAAACACTTTTTGCACTTGTGATAGTGTTGAAAAACTACTTTTCGCACTTGTGTTAGTGTTGAAAAACCACTTTTCGCACTTGTGTTGGTGCAGGAAACCACTTTTGCACTTGTATTAGTGTGGAAAAACCACTTTTCGCACTTGTGTTAGTGTTGAAAAACCACTTTTCGCACTTGTGTTAGTGTTGAAAAACCACTTTTCGCACTTGTGTTAGTGTTGAAAAACCACTTTTCGCACTTGTGTTGGTGCAGGAAACCACTTTTGCACTTGTATTAGTGTTGAAAAACCACTTTTCGCACTTGTGTTAGTGTTGAAAAACCACTTTTCGCACTTGTGTTAGTGTTGAAAAACCACTTTTCGCACTTGTGTTGGTGCAGGAAACCACTTTTGCACTTGTATTAGTGTGGAAAAACCACTTTTCGCACTTGTGTTAGTGTTGAAAAACCACTTTTCGCACTTGTGTTAGTGTTGAAAAAACACTTTTCACACTTGTGTTGGTGTTGAAAAACCACTTTTGCACTTGTATTAGTGTGGAAAAAACACTTTTTCCACTTGTGATAGTGTTGAAAAACCACTTTTACACTTGTATTAGTGTGGAAAAAACACTTTTTGCACTTGTGATAGTGTTGAAAAACCACTTTTCGCACTTGTGTTAGTGTTGAAAAACCACTTTTCGCACTTGTCTTGGTGCAGGAAACCACTTTTGCACTTGTATTAGTGTGGAAAAACCACTTTTCGCACTTGTGTTAGTGTTGAAAAACCACTTTTCGCACTTGTGTCAATGTTGAAAAACCACTTTTCGCACTTGTGTTGGTGCAGGAAACCACTTTTGCACTTGTATTAGTGTGGAAAAAACACTTTTTGCACTTGTGATAGTGTTGAAAAACCACTTTTCGCACTTGTGTTAGTGTTGAAAAACCACTTTTCGCACTTGTGTTGGTGCAGGAAACCACTTTTGCACTTGTATTAGTGTGGAAAAACCACTTTTCGCACTTGTGTTAGTGTTGAAAAACCACTTTTCGCACTTGTGTTAGTGTTGAAAAACCACTTTTCGCACTTGTGTTAGTGTTGAAAAACCACTTTTCGCACTTGTGTTGGTGCAGGAAACCACTTTTGCACTTGTATTAGTGTTGAAAAACCACTTTTCGCACTTGTGTTAGTGTTGAAAAACCACTTTTCGCACTTGTGTTAGTGTTGAAAAACCACTTTTCGCACTTGTGTTGGTGCAGGAAACCACTTTTGCACTTGTATTAGTGTGGAAAAACCACTTTTCGCACTTGTGTTAGTGTTGAAAAACCACTTTTCGCACTTGTGTTCGTGTTGAAAAACCACTTTTCGCACTTATGTTGGTGCAGGAAACCACTTTTGCACTTGTATTAGTGTGGAAAACACACTTTTTGCCCTTGTGATAATGTTGAAAAACCACTTTTCGCACTTGTGTTGGTGCAGGAAACCACTTTTGCACTTGTATTAGTGTGGAAAAACCACTTTTCGCACTTGTGTTAGTGTTGAAAAACCACTTTTCGCACTTGTGTTAGTGTTGAAAAACCACTTTACGCACGTGTGTTGGTGCAGGAAACCACTTTTGCACTTATATTAGTGTGGAAAAAACACTTTTTGCACTTGTGATAGTGTTGAAAAACCACTTTTCGCACTTGTGTTTGTGTTGAAAAACCACTTTTCGCACTTGTGTTGGTGCAGGAAACCACTTTTGCACTTGTATTAGTGTGGAAAAACCACTTTTCGCACTTGTGTTAGTGTTGAAAAACCACTTTTCGCACTTGTGTTAGTGTTGAAAAACCACTTTTCACACTTGTGTTGGTGCAGGAAACCACTTTTGCACTTGTATTAGTGTGGAAAAAACACTTTTTGCAGTTGTGATAGTGTTGAAAAACCACTTTTCGCACTTGTGTTAGTGTTGAAAAACCACTTTTCGCACTTGTGTTAGTGATGAAAAACCACTTTTCGCCCTTGTGTTGGTGCAGGAAACCACTTTTGCACTTGTATTAGTGTGGAAAAAACACTTTTTGCACTTGTGATAGTGTTGAAAAACCACTTTTCGCACTTGTGTTAGTGTTGAAAAACCACTTTTCGCACTTGTGTTGGTGCAGGAAACCAGTTTTGCACTTGTATTAGTGTGGAAAAACCACTTTCGCACTTGTGTTAGTGTTGAAAAACCACTTTTCGCACTTGTGTTAGTGTTGAAAAACCACTTTTCGCACTTGTGTTAGTGTTGAAAAACCACTTATCGCACTTGTGTTGGTGCAGGAAACCACTTTTGCACTTGTATTAGTGTGGTAAAACACTTTTCGCACTTGTGGTAGTGTTGAAAAACCACTTTTCGCACTTGTGTTAGTGTTGAAAAACCACTTTTCACACTTGTGTTGGTGCAGGAAACCACTTTTGCACTTGTATTAGTGTGGAAAAACCACTTTTCGCACTTGTGTTAGTGTTGAAAAACCACTTTTCGCACTTGTGTTAGTGTTGAAAAACTACTTTTCGCACTTGTGTTGGTGCAGGAAACCACTTTTGCACTTGTGTTAGTGTGGAAAAAACACTTTTTGCACTTGTGATAGTATTGAAAAACCACTTTTCGCACTTGTGTTAGTGTTGAAAAACCACTTTTCGCACTTGTGTTGGTGCAGGAAACCACTTTTGCACTTGTATTAGTGTGGAAAAACCACTTTTCGCACTTGTGTTAGTGTTGAAAAACCACTTTTCGCACTTGTGTTAGTGTTGAAAAACCACTTTTCGCACTTGTGTTAGTGTTGAAAAACCACTTTTCACACTTGTGTTGGTGCAGGACACCACTTTTGCATTTGTATTAGTGTGGAAAAAACACTTTTTGCACTTGTGATAGTGTTGAAAAACCACTTTTCGCACTTGTGTTAGTGTTGAAAAACCACTTTTCGCACTTGTGTTAGTGATGAAAAACCACTTTTCGCACTTGTGTTGGTGCAGGAAACCACTTTTGCACTTGTATTAGTGTGGAAAAAACACTTTTTGCACTTGTGATAGTGTTGAAAAACCACATTTCGCACTTGTGTTAGTGTTGAAAAACCACTTTTCGCACTTGTGTTGGTGCAGGAAACCACTTTTGCACTTGTATTAGTGTGTAAAAACCACTTTTCGCACTTGTGTTAGTGTTGAAAAACCACTTTTCGCACTTGTGTTAGTGTTGAAAAACCACTTTTCGCACTTGTGTTAGTGTTGAAAAACCACTTATCGCACTTGTGCTGGTGCAGGAAACCACTTTTGCACTTGTATTAGTGTGGTAAAACACTTTTCGCACTTGTGGTAGTGTTGAAAAACCACTTTTTGCACTTGTGTTAGTGTTGAAAAACCACTTTTCGCACTTGTGTTGGTGCAGGAAACCACTTTTGCACTTGTATTAGTGTGGAAAAACCACTTTTCGCACTTGTGTTAGTGTTGAAAAACCACTTTTCGCACTTGTGTTGGTGCAGGAAACCACTTTTGCACTTGTATTAGTGTGGAAAAAACACTTTTTGCACTTGTGTTAGTGTTGAAAAACCACTTTTCGCACTTGTGTTAGTGTTGAAAATCCACTTATCGCACTTGTGTTGGTGCAGGAAACCACTTTTGCACTTGTATTATTGTGGAAAAACCACTTTTCGCACTTGTGTTAGTGTTGAAAAACCACTTTTCGCACTTGTGTTAATGTTGAAAAACCACTTTTCGCACTTGTGTTAGTGTTGAAAAACCACTTTTCGCACTTGTGTTAGTGTTGAAAAACCACTTTTCGCACTTGTGTTGGTGCAGGAAACCACTTTTGCACTTGTATTAGTGTGGAAAAAACACTTTTTGCACTTGTGATAGTGTTGAAAAACCACTTTTCGCACTTGTGTTAGTGTTGAAAAACCACTTTTCGCACTTGTGTTGGTGTTGAAAAACCACTTTTCGCACTTGTGTTAGTGTTGAAAAAACACTTTTCACACTTGTGTTGGTGTTGAAAAACCACTTTTGCACTTGTATTAGTGTGGAAAAAACACTTTTTGCACTTGTGATAGTGTTGAAAAACCACTTTTGCACTTGTATTAGTGTGGAAAAAACAACTTTTTGCACTTGTGATAGTGTTGAAAAACCACTTTTCGCACTTGTGTTAGTGTTGAAAAACCACTTTTCGCACTTGTCTTGGTGCAGGAAACCACTTCTGCACTTGTATTAGTGTGGGAAAACCACTTTTCGCACTTGTGTTAGTGTTGAAAAACCACTTTTCGCACTTGTGTTAATGTTGAAAAACCACTTTTCGCACTTGTGTTGGTGCAGGAAACCACTTTTGCACTTGTATTAGTGTGGAAAAAACACTTTTTGCACTTGTGATAGTGTTGAAAAACCACTTTTCGCACTTGTGTTGGTGCAGGAAACCACTTTTGCACTTGTATTAGTGTGGAAAAACCACTTTTCGCACTTGTGTTAGTGTTGAAAAACCACTTTTCGCACTTGTGTTAGTGTTGAAAAACCACTTTTCGCACTTGTGTTAGTGTTGAAAAACCACTTTTTGCACTTGTGTTGGTGCAGGAAACCACTTTTGCACTTGTATTAGTGTGGAAAAACCACTTTTCGCACTTGTGTTAGTGTTGAAAAACCACTTTTCGCACTTGTGTTCGTGTTGAAAAACCACTTTTCGCACTTATGTTGGTGCAGGAAACCACTTTTGCACTTGTATTAGTGTGGAAAACACACTTTTTGCCCTTGTGATAGTGTTGAAAAACCACTTTTCGCACTTGTGTTGGTGCAGGAAACCACTTTTGCACTTGTATTAGTGTGGAAAAACCACTTTTCGCACTTGTGTTAGTGTTGAAAAACCACTTTTCGCACTTCTGTTAGTGTTGAAAAACCACTTTACGCACGTGTGTTGGTGCAGGAAACCACTTTTGCACTTATATTAGTGTGGAAAAAACACTTTTTGCACGTGTGATAGTGTTGAAAAACCACTTTTCGCACTTGTGTTTGTGTTGAAAAACCACTTTTCGCACTTGTGTTGGTGCAGGAAACCACTTTTGCACTTGTATTAGTGTGGAAAAACCACTTTTCGCACTTGTGTTAGTGTTGAAAAACCACTTTTCGCACTTGTGTTGGTGCAGGAAACCACTTTTGCACTTGTATTAGTGTGGAAAAAACACTTTTTGCACTTGTGTTAGTGTTGAAAAACCACTTTTCGCACTTGTGTTAGTGTTGAAAAACCACTTATCGCACTTGTGTTGGTGCAGGAAACCACTTTTGCACTTGTATTATTGTGGAAAAACCACTTTTCGCACTTGTGTTAGTGTTGAAAAACCACTTTTCGCACTTGTGTTAATGTTGAAAAACCACTTTTCGCACTTGTGTTAGTGTTGAAAAACCACTTTTCGCACTTGTGTTAGTGTTGAAAAACCACTTTTCGCACTTGTGTTGGTGCAGGAAACCACTTTTGCACTTGTATTAGTGTGGAAAAAACACTTTTTGCACTTGTGATAGTGTTGAAAAACCACTTTTCGCACTTGTGTTAGTGTTGAAAAACCACTTTTCGCACTTGTGTTGATGTTGAAAAACCACTTTTCGCACTTGTGTTAGTGTTGAAAAAACACTTTTCACACTTGTGTTGGTGTTGAAAAACCACTTTTGCACTTGTATTAGTGTGGAAAAAACACTTTTTGCACTTGTGATAGTGTTGAAAAACCACTTTTGCACTTGTATTAGTGTGGAAAAAACAACTTTTTGCACTTGTGATAGTGTTGAAAAACCACTTTTCGCACTTGTGTTAGTGTTGAAAAACCACTTTTCGCACTTGTCTTGGTGCAGGAAACCACTTCTGCACTTGTATTAGTGTGGAAAAACCACTTTTCGCACTTGTGTTAGTGTTGAAAAACCACTTTTCGCACTTGTGTTAATGTTGAAAAACCACTTTTCGCACTTGTGTTGGTGCAGGAAACCACTTTTGCACTTGTATTAGTGTGGAAAAAACACTTTTTGCACTTGTGATAGTGTTGAAAAACTACTTTTCGCACTTGTGTTAGTGTTGAAAAACCACTTTTCGCACTTGTGTTGGTGCAGGAAACCACTTTTGCACTTGTATTAGTGTGGAAAAACCACTTTTCGCACTTGTGTTAGTGTTGAAAAACCACTTTTCGCACTTGTGTTGGTGCAGGAAACCACTTTTGCACTTGTATTAGTGTGGAAAAAACACTTTTTGCACTTGTGATAGTGTTGAAAAACCACTTTTCGCACTTGTGTTAGTGTTGAAAAACCACTTTTCGCACTTGTGTTGGTGCAGGAAACCAGTTTTGCACTTGTATTAGTGTGGAAAAACCACTTTCGCACTTGTGTTAGTGTTGAAAAACCACTTTTCGCACTTGTGTTAGTGTTGAAAAACCACTTTTCGCACTTGTGTTAGTGTTGAAAAACCACTTATCGCACTTGTGTTGGTGCAGGAAACCACTTTTGCACTTGTATTAGTGTGGTAAAACACTTTTCGCACTTGTGGTAGTGTTGAAAAACCACTTTTCGCACTTGTGTTAGTGTTGAAAAACCACTTTTCACACTTGTGTTGGTGCAGGAAACCACTTTTGCACTTGTATTAGTGTGGAAAAACCACTTTTCGCACTTGTGTTAGTGTTGAAAAACCACTTTTCGCACTTGTGTTAGTGTTGAAAAACTACTTTTCGCACTTGTGTTGGTGCAGGAAACCACTTTTGCACTTGTGTTAGTGTGGAAAAAACACTTTTTGCACTTGTGATAGTATTGAAAAACCACTTTTCGCACTTGTGTTAGTGTTGAAAAACCACTTTTCGCACTTGTGTTGGTGCAGGAAACCACTTTTGCACTTGTATTAGTGTGGAAAAACCACTTTTCGCACTTGTGTTAGTGTTGAAAAACCACTTTTCGCACTTGTGTTAGTGTTGAAAAACCACTTTTCGCACTTGTGTTAGTGTTGAAAAACCACTTTTCACACTTGTGTTGGTGCAGGACACCACTTTTGCATTTGTATTAGTGTGGAAAAAACACTTTTTGCACTTGTGATAGTGTTGAAAAACCACTTTTCGCACTTGTGTTAGTGTTGAAAAACCACTTTTCGCACTTGTGTTAGTGATGAAAAACCACTTTTCGCACTTGTGTTGGTGCAGGAAACCACTTTTGCACTTGTATTAGTGTGGAAAAAACACTTTTTGCACTTGTGATAGTGTTGAAAAACCACATTTCGCACTTGTGTTAGTGTTGAAAAACCACTTTTCGCACTTGTGTTGGTGCAGGAAACCACTTTTGCACTTGTATTAGTGTGTAAAAACCACTTTTCGCACTTGTGTTAGTGTTGAAAAACCACTTTTCGCACTTGTGTTAGTGTTGAAAAACCACTTTTCGCACTTGTGTTAGTGTTGAAAAACCACTTATCGCACTTGTGCTGGTGCAGGAAACCACTTTTGCACTTGTATTAGTGTGGTAAAACACTTTTCGCACTTGTGGTAGTGTTGAAAAACCACTTTTTGCACTTGTGTTAGTGTTGAAAAACCACTTTTCGCACTTGTGTTGGTGCAGGAAACCACTTTTGCACTTGTATTAGTGTGGAAAAACCACTTTTCGCACTTGTGTTAGTGTTGAAAAACCACTTTTCGCACTTGTGTTGGTGCAGGAAACCACTTTTGCACTTGTATTAGTGTGGAAAAAACACTTTTTGCACTTGTGTTAGTGTTGAAAAACCACTTTTCGCACTTGTGTTAGTGTTGAAAATCCACTTATCGCACTTGTGTTGGTGCAGGAAACCACTTTTGCACTTGTATTATTGTGGAAAAACCACTTTTCGCACTTGTGTTAGTGTTGAAAAACCACTTTTCGCACTTGTGTTAATGTTGAAAAACCACTTTTCGCACTTGTGTTAGTGTTGAAAAACCACTTTTCGCACTTGTGTTAGTGTTGAAAAACCACTTTTCGCACTTGTGTTGGTGCAGGAAACCACTTTTGCACTTGTATTAGTGTGGAAAAAACACTTTTTGCACTTGTGATAGTGTTGAAAAACCACTTTTCGCACTTGTGTTAGTGTTGAAAAACCACTTTTCGCACTTGTGTTGGTGTTGAAAAACCACTTTTCGCACTTGTGTTAGTGTTGAAAAAACACTTTTCACACTTGTGTTGGTGTTGAAAAACCACTTTTGCACTTGTATTAGTGTGGAAAAAACACTTTTTGCACTTGTGATAGTGTTGAAAAACCACTTTTGCACTTGTATTAGTGTGGAAAAAACAACTTTTTGCACTTGTGATAGTGTTGAAAAACCACTTTTCGCACTTGTGTTAGTGTTGAAAAACCACTTTTCGCACTTGTCTTGGTGCAGGAAACCACTTCTGCACTTGTATTAGTGTGGGAAAACCACTTTTCGCACTTGTGTTAGTGTTGAAAAACCACTTTTCGCACTTGTGTTAATGTTGAAAAACCACTTTTCGCACTTGTGTTGGTGCAGGAAACCACTTTTGCACTTGTATTAGTGTGGAAAAAACACTTTTTGCACTTGTGATAGTGTTGAAAAACCACTTTTCGCACTTGTGTTGGTGCAGGAAACCACTTTTGCACTTGTATTAGTGTGGAAAAACCACTTTTCGCACTTGTGTTAGTGTTGAAAAACCACTTTTCGCACTTGTGTTAGTGTTGAAAAACCACTTTTCGCACTTGTGTTAGTGTTGAAAAACCACTTTTCGCACTTGTGTTAGTGTTGAAAAACCACTTTTCGCACTTGTGTTAGTGTTGAAAAACCACTTTTCGCACTTGTGTTGGTGCAGGAAACCACTTTTGCACTTGTATTAGTGTGGAAAAAACACTTTTTGCACTTGTGATAGTGTTGAAAAACCACTTTTCGCACTTGTGTTAGTGTTGAAAAACCACTTTTCGCACTTGTGTTGGTGTTGAAAAACCACTTTTCGCACTTGTGTTAGTGTTGAAAAAACACTTTTCACACTTGTGTTGGTGTTGAAAAACCACTTTTGCACTTGTATTAGTGTGGAAAAAACACTTTTTGCACTTGTGATAGTGTTGAAAAACCACTTTTGCACTTGTATTAGTGTGGAAAAAACAACTTTTTGCACTTGTGATAGTGTTGAAAAACCACTTTTCGCACTTGTGTTAGTGTTGAAAAACCACTTTTCGCACTTGTCTTGGTGCAGGAAACCACTTCTGCACTTGTATTAGTGTGGGAAAACCACTTTTCGCACTTGTGTTAGTGTTGAAAAACCACTTTTCGCACTTGTGTTAATGTTGAAAAACCACTTTTCGCACTTGTGTTGGTGCAGGAAACCACTTTTGCACTTGTATTAGTGTGGAAAAAACACTTTTTGCACTTGTGATAGTGTTGAAAAACCACTTTTCGCACTTGTGTTGGTGCAGGAAACCACTTTTGCACTTGTATTAGTGTGGAAAAACCACTTTTCGCACTTGTGTTAGTGTTGAAAAACCACTTTTCGCACTTGTGTTAGTGTTGAAAAACCACTTTTCGCACTTGTGTTAGTGTTGAAAAACCACTTTTCGCACTTGTGTTGGTGCAGGAAACCACTTTTGCACTTGTATTAGTGTGGAAAAACCACTTTTCGCACTTGTGTTAGTGTTGAAAAACCACTTTTCGCACTTGTGTTCATGTTGAAAAACCACTTTTCGCACTTATGTTGGTGCAGGAAACCACTTTTGCACTTGTATTAGTGTGGAAAACATACTTTTTGCCCTTGTGATAGTGTTGAAAAACCACTTTTCGCACTTGTGTTGGTGCAGGAAACCACTTTTGCACTTGTATTAGTGTGGAAAAACCACTTTTCGCACTTGTGTTAGTGTTGAAAAACCACTTTTCGCACTTCTGTTAGTGTTGAAAAACCACTTTACGCACGTGTGTTGGTGCAGGAAACCACTTTTGCACTTATATTAGTGTGGAAAAAACACTTTTTGCACGTGTGATAGTGTTGAAAAACCACTTTTCGCACTTGTGTTTTTGTTGAAAAACCACTTTTCGCACTTGTGTTGGTGCAGGAAACCACTTTTGCACTTGTATTA
Source organism: Myxine glutinosa (assembly GCF_964187855.1). Taxonomy (NCBI): domain Eukaryota; kingdom Metazoa; phylum Chordata; class Myxini; order Myxiniformes; family Myxinidae; genus Myxine; species Myxine glutinosa. The sequence goes on from NW_027617737.1 coordinate 92,636, forward strand.
GTGTGGAAAAACCACTTTTCGCACTTGTGTTAGTGTTGAAAAACCACTTTTCGCACTTGTGTTGGTGCAGGAAACCACTTTTGCACTTGTATTAGTGTGGAAAAAACACTTTTTGCACTTGTGTTAGTGTTGAAAAACCACTTTTCGCACTTGTGTTAGTGTTGAAAAACCACTTATCGCACTTGTGTTGGTGCAGGAAACCACTTTTGCACTTGTATTATTGTGGAAAAACCACTTTTCGCACTTGTGTTAGTGTTGAAAAACCACTTTTCGCACTTGTGTTAATGTTGAAAAACCACTTTTCGCACTTGTGTTAGTGTTGAAAAACCACTTTTCGCACTTGTGTTAGTGTTGAAAAACCACTTTTCGCACTTGTGTTGGTGCAGGAAACCACTTTTGCACTTGTATTAGTGTGGAAAAAACACTTTTTGCACTTGTGATAGTGTTGAAAAACCACTTTTCGCACTTGTGTTAGTGTTGAAAAACCACTTTTCGCACTTGTGTTGATGTTGAAAAACCACTTTTCGCACTTGTGTTAGTGTTGAAAAAACACTTTTCACACTTGTGTTGGTGTTGAAAAACCACTTTTGCACTTGTATTAGTGTGGAAAAAACACTTTTTGCACTTGTGATAGTGTTGAAAAACCACTTTTGCACTTGTATTAGTGTGGAAAAAACAACTTTTTGCACTTGTGATAGTGTTGAAAAACCACTTTTCGCACTTGTGTTAGTGTTGAAAAACCACTTTTCGCACTTGTCTTGGTGCAGGAAACCACTTCTGCACTTGTATTAGTGTGGAAAAACCACTTTCCGCACTTGTGTTAGTGTTGAAAAACCACTTTTCGCACTTGTGTTAATGTTGAAAAACCACTTTTCGCACTTGTGTTGGTGCAGGAAACCACTTTTGCACTTGTATTAGTGTGGAAAAAACACTTTTTGCACTTGTGATAGTGTTGAAAAACTACTTTTCGCACTTGTGTTAGTGTTGAAAAACCACTTTTCGCACTTGTGTTGGTGCAGGAAACCACTTTTGCACTTGTATTAGTGTGGAAAAACCACTTTTCGCACTTGTGTTAGTGTTGAAAAACCACTTTTCGCACTTGTGTTAGTGTTGAAAAACCACTTTTCGCACTTGTGTTAGTGTTGAAAAACCACTTTTCGCACTTGTGTTGGTGCAGGAAACCACTTTTGCACTTGTATTAGTGTTGAAAAACCACTTTTCGCACTTGTGTTAGTGTTGAAAAACCACTTTTCGCACTTGTGTTAGTGTTGAAAAACCACTTTTCGCACTTGTGTTGGTGCAGGAAACCACTTTTGCACTTGTATTAGTGTGGAAAAACCACTTTTCGCACTTGTGTAGTGTTGAAAAACCACTTTTCGCACTTGTGTTAGTGTTGAAAAAACACTTTTCACACTTGTGTTGGTGTTGAAAAACCACTTTTGCACTTGTATTAGTGTGGAAAAAACACTTTTTCCACTTGTGATAGTGTTGAAAAACCACTTTTACACTTGTATTAGTGTGGAAAAAACACTTTTTGCACTTGTGATAGTGTTGAAAAACCACTTTTCGCACTTGTGTTAGTGTTGAAAAACCACTTTTCGCACTTGTCTTGGTGCAGGAAACCACTTTTGCACTTGTATTAGTGTGGAAAAACCACTTTTCGCACTTGTGTTAGTGTTGAAAAACCACTTTTCGCACTTGTGTCAATGTTGAAAAACCACTTTTCGCACTTGTGTTGGTGCAGGAAACCACTTTTGCACTTGTATTAGTGTGGAAAAAACACTTTTTGCACTTGTGATAGTGTTGAAAAACCACTTTTCGCACTTGTGTTAGTGTTGAAAAACCACTTTTCGCACTTGTGTTGGTGCAGGAAACCACTTTTGCACTTGTATTAGTGTGGAAAAACCACTTTTCGCACTTGTGTTAGTGTTGAAAAACCACTTTTCGCACTTGTGTTAGTGTTGAAAAACCACTTTTCGCACTTGTGTTAGTGTTGAAAAACCACTTTTCGCACTTGTGTTGGTGCAGGAAACCACTTTTGCACTTGTATTAGTGTTGAAAAACCACTTTTCGCACTTGTGTTAGTGTTGAAAAACCACTTTTCGCACTTGTGTTAGTGTTGAAAAACCACTTTTCGCACTTGTGTTGGTGCAGGAAACCACTTTTGCACTTGTATTAGTGTGGAAAAACCACTTTTCGCACTTGTGTTAGTGTTGAAAAACCACTTTTCGCACTTGTGTTCGTGTTGAAAAACCACTTTTCGCACTTATGTTGGTGCAGGAAACCACTTTTGCACTTGTATTAGTGTGGAAAACACACTTTTTGCCCTTGTGATAGTGTTGAAAAACCACTTTTCGCACTTGTGTTGGTGCAGGAAACCACTTTTGCACTTGTATTAGTGTGGAAAAACCACTTTTCGCACTTGTGTTAGTGTTGAAAAACCACTTTTCGCACTTGTGTTAGTGTTGAAAAACCACTTTACGCACGTGTGTTGGTGCAGGAAACCACTTTTGCACTTATATTAGTGTGGAAAAAACACTTTTTGCACGTGTGATAGTGTTGAAAAACCACTTTTCGCACTTGTGTTTTTGTTGAAAAACCACTTTTCGCACTTGTGTTGGTGCAGGAAACCACTTTTGCACTTGTATTAGTGTGGAAAAACCACTTTTCGCACTTGTGTTAGTGTTGAAAAACCACTTTTCGCACTTGTGTTGGTGCAGGAAACCACTTTTGCACTTGTATTAGTGTGGAAAAAACACTTTTTGCACTTGTGTTAGTGTTGAAAAACCACTTTTCGCACTTGTGTTAGTGTTGAAAAACCACTTATCGCACTTGTGTTGGTGCAGGAAACCACTTTTGCACTTGTATTATTGTGGAAAAACCACTTTTCGCACTTGTGTTAGTGTTGAAAAACCACTTTTCGCACTTGTGTTAATGTTGAAAAACCACTTTTCGCACTTGTGTTAGTGTTGAAAAACCACTTTTCGCACTTGTGTTAGTGTTGAAAAACCACTTTTCGCACTTGTGTTGGTGCAGGAAACCACTTTTGCACTTGTATTAGTGTGGAAAAAACACTTTTTGCACTTGTGATAGTGTTGAAAAACCACTTTTCGCACTTGTGTTAGTGTTGAAAAACCACTTTTCGCACTTGTGTTGATGTTGAAAAACCACTTTTCGCACTTGTGTTAGTGTTGAAAAAACACTTTTCACACTTGTGTTGGTGTTGAAAAACCACTTTTGCACTTGTATTAGTGTGGAAAAAACACTTTTTGCACTTGTGATAGTGTTGAAAAACCACTTTTGCACTTGTATTAGTGTGGAAAAAACAACTTTTTGCACTTGTGATAGTGTTGAAAAACCACTTTTCGCACTTGTGTTAGTGTTGAAAAACCACTTTTCGCACTTGTCTTGGTGCAGGAAACCACTTCTGCACTTGTATTAGTGTGGAAAAACCACTTTCCGCACTTGTGTTAGTGTTGAAAAACCACTTTTCGCACTTGTGTTAATGTTGAAAAACCACTTTTCGCACTTGTGTTGGTGCAGGAAACCACTTTTGCACTTGTATTAGTGTGGAAAAAACACTTTTTGCACTTGTGATAGTGTTGAAAAACTACTTTTCGCACTTGTGTTAGTGTTGAAAAACCACTTTTCGCACTTGTGTTGGTGCAGGAAACCACTTTTGCACTTGTATTAGTGTGGAAAAACCACTTTTCGCACTTGTGTTAGTGTTGAAAAACCACTTTTCGCACTTGTGTTAGTGTTGAAAAACCACTTTTCGCACTTGTGTTAGTGTTGAAAAACCACTTTTCGCACTTGTGTTGGTGCAGGAAACCACTTTTGCACTTGTATTAGTGTTGAAAAAACCACTTTTCGCACTTGTGTTAGTGTTGAAAAACCACTTTTCGCACTTGTGTTAGTGTTGAAAAACCACTTTTCGCACTTGTGTTGGTGCAGGAAACCACTTTTGCGCTTGTATTAGTGTGGAAAAACCACTTTTCGCACTTGTGTAGTGTTGAAAAACCACTTTTCGCACTTGTGTTAGTGTTGAAAAAACACTTTTCACACTTGTGTTGGTGTTGAAAACCACTTTTGCACTTGTATTAGTGTGGAAAAAACACTTTTTCCACTTGTGATAGTGTTGAAAAACCACTTTTACACTTGTATTAGTGTGGAAAAAACACTTTTTGCACTTGTGATAGTGTTGAAAAACCACTTTTCGCACTTGTGTTAGTGTTGAAAAACCACTTTTCGCACTTGTCTTGGTGCAGGGAACCACTTTTGCACTTGTATTAGTGTGGAAAAACCACTTTTCGCACTTGTGTTTAGTGTTGAAAAACCACTTTTCGCACTTGTGTCAATGTTGAAAAACCACTTTTCGCACTTGTGTTGGTGCAGGAAACCACTTTTGCACTTGTATTAGTGTGGAAAAAACACTTTTTGCACTTGTGATAGTGTTGAAAAACCCACTTTTCGCACTTGTGTTAGTGTTGAAAAAACCACTTTTCGCACTTGTGTTGGTGCAGGGAAACCACTTTTGCACTTGTATTAGTGTGGAAAAACCACTTTTCGCACTTGTGTTAGTGTTGAAAAACCACTTTTCGCACTTGTGTTAGTGTTGAAAAACCACTTTTCGCACTTGTGTTAGTGTTGAAAAACCACTTTTCGCACTTGTGTTGGTGCAGGAAACCACTTTTGCACTTGTATTAGTGTTGAAAAACCACTTTTCGCACTTGTGTTAGTGTTGAAAAACCACTTTTCGCACTTGTGTTAGTGTTGAAAAACCACTTTTCGCACTTGTGTTGGTTGCAGGAAACCACTTTTGCACTTGTATTAGTGTGGAAAAACCACTTTTCGCACTTGTGTTAGTGTTGAAAAACCACTTTTCGCACTTGTGTTCGTGTTGAAAAACCACTTTTCGCACTTATGTTGGTGCAGGAAACCACTTTTGCACTTGTATTAGTGTGGAAAACACACTTTTTGCCCTTGTGATAATGTTGAAAAACCACTTTTCGCACTTGTGTTGGTGCCAGGAAACCACTTTTGCACTTGTATTAGTGTGGAAAAACCACTTTTCGCACTTGTGTTAGTGTTGAAAAACCACTTTTCGCACTTGTGTTAGTGTTGAAAAACCACTTTACGCACGTGTGTTGGTGCAGGAAACCACTTTTGCACTTATATTAGTGTGGAAAAAACACTTTTTGCACTTGTGATAGTGTTGAAAAACCACTTTTTCGCACTTGTGTTTGTGTTGAAAAACCACTTTTCGCACTTGTGTTGGTGCAGGAAACCACTTTTTTGCACTTGTATTAGTGTGGAAAAACCACTTTTCGCACTTGTGTTAGTGTTGAAAAACCACTTTTCGCACTTGTGTTAGTGTTGAAAAACCACTTTTCACACTTGTGTTGGTGCAGGAAACCACTTTTGCACTTGTATTAGTGTGGAAAAAAACACTTTTTGCAGTTGTGATAGTGTTGAAAAACCACTTTTCGCACTTGTGTTAGTGTTGAAAAACCACTTTTCGCACTTGTGTTAGTGATGAAAACCACTTTTCGCACTTGTGTTGGTGCAGGAAACCACTTTTGCACTTGTATTAGTGTGGAAAAAACACTTTTTGCACTTGTGATAGTGTTGAAAAACCACTTTTCGCACTTGTGTAGTGTTGAAAACCACTTTTCGCACTTGTGTTGGTGCAGGAAACCAGTTTTGCACTTGTATTAGTGTGGAAAAACCACTTTCGCACTTGTGTTAGTGTTGAAAAACCACTTTTCGCACTTGTGTTAGTGTTGAAAAACACTTATCGCACTTGTGTTGGTGCAGGAAACCACTTTTGCACTTGTATTAGTGTGGTAAAACACTTTTCGCACTTGTGGTAGTGTTGAAAAACCACTTTTCGCACTTGTGTTAGTGTTGAAAAACCACTTTTCACACTTGTGTTGGTGCAGGAAACCACTTTTGCATCTTGTATTAGTGTGGAAAAAACCACTTTTCGCACTTGTGTTAGTGTTGAAAAAACCACTTTTCGCACTTGTGTTAGTGTTGAAAAACTACTTTTCGCACTTGTGTTGGTGCAGGAAACCACTTTTGCACTTGTGTTAGTGTGGAAAAAACACTTTTTGCACTTGTGATAGTATTGAAAAACCACTTTTCGCACTTGTGTTAGTGTTGAAAAACCACTTTTCGCACTTGTGTTGGTGCAGGAAACCACTTTTGCACTTGTATTAGTGTGGAAAAACCACTTTTCGCACTTGTGTTAGTGTTGAAAAACCACTTTTCGCACTTGTGTTAGTGTTGAATAAACCACTTTTCGCACTTGTGTTAGTGTTGAAACAACCACTTTTCACACTTGTGTTGGTGCAGGACACCACTTTTGCATTTGTATTAGTGTGGAAAAAACACTTTTTGCACTTGTGATAGTGTTGAAAAACCACTTTTCGCACTTGTGTTAGTGTTGAAAAACCACTTTTCGCACTTGTGTTAGTGATGAAAAACCACTTTTCGCACTTGTGTTGGTTGCAGGAAACCACTTTTTCACTTGTATTAGTGTGGAAAAAACACTTTTTGCACTTGTGATAGTGTTGAAAAACCACATTTCGCACTTGTGTTAGTGTTGAAAAACCACTTTTCGCACTTGTGTTGGTGCAGGAAACCACTTTTGCACTTGTATTAGTGTGTAAAAACCACTTTTCGCACTTGTGTTAGTGTTGAAAAACCACTTTTCGCACTTGTGTTAGTGTTGAAAACCACTTTTCGCACTTGTGTTAGTGTTGAAAAACCACTTATCGCACTTGTGCTGGGCAGGAAACCACTTTTGCACTTGTATTAGTGTGGTAAAAACACTTTTCGCACTTGTGGTAGTGTTGAAAAACCACTTTTTGCACTTGTGTTAGTGTTGAAAAACCACTTTTCGCACTTGTGTTGTGCAGGAAACCACTTTTGCACTTGTATTAGTGTGGAAAAACCACTTTTCGCACTTGTGTTAGTGTTGAAAAACCACTTTTCGCACTTGTGTTGGTGCAGGAAACCACTTTTGCACTTGTATTAGTGTGGAAAAAACACTTTTTGCACTTATGTTAGTGTTGAAAAACCACTTTTCGCACTTGTGTTAGTGTTGAAAATCCACT